>NC_080772.1:38655000-38892500 GCF_020826845.1 Diceros bicornis minor
CACAGAACAAGACAGAAGGAAAAACCTCATCCAGTTTTTTTTTTTTCTTTCTATATGCACAATGACAGCTTTAGCCACGCCTTAGGTCTCTTGGAGCCAGAATAATACCTGTGGGGGAGGTGCTGCAGGGTTGGGGACTGTGTGCTTTACAGAGTACCTCGTCGTTGCACAGACATTTTCTTGCAGTTGGCAGGGGACCTGTGTCATCTACCCTGTTCTGTGACCCAACTTATCCTGACACGGGAGTCTTCTGAAGGTGGCGAGCGCCCTAATGGCTCTTAACTGCTCGACCCGTGCCCACCAAATTTGCAGCCTTTTTTTTGGCTTCCAAGATGCCCTTGGCAATGACCTTCACTTCATGTGCATATTAACCCACAGCAAAGTTCGTAGACACCGGTCTGGTGAGACCCGCAAACTCACCAGTCTGTGGGGCTGGCCTGGACAGCAGGCTTATAGGGCCTATGCCTGCGTCCTACCCTAAGGTATTTCCTTCTTATGACACATGACACAAAAGACAGAGACAAAAGAAAAAAACAGACAAACTCTGGGAGGAAAAGTGATCAAGATCAAAACCAAGAGTACTCTGCTAAATTTACAAGAGTCAATAAAAGCACAAGAAACTGGTTTCGCAAATATTTTCTCCTGCCAATCTAAATTTAGAAAGAGAAAAAAATTCTCACCACTTCCTTCCACCAGACTCCACAGATAGAGATTCCGGGAGGCTGACATGGTAAGAAATCTTACCTTTTGCCGGCTTTCGTCAGGTGTTCCCATATCTCATCATCTGAAGTAGCCCAGGGAGAAGGCAGTTCTTCCAGGCAGAGAAGGCAACTTGCCAGCCAGTGAGGATACTGCCAGCTACGCCAAAACTGTCGGGGAAGAGGGAGAATCCCCCTCTCCCCGTTCCCTTAAGGTTCTTATGGCTGGCCAAATAATTAACAAGACAGGTTAGCAGGAGAAAATAATACCAAGTTTAATAACATGTATACATGTGAGAAACCAGGGACACTGCGTTTCTCAACACAATAGCAGAAATTCTCATCTTAAATATTATCTTTAGCTAAAGACAAAGGAGGATGTTGGGGGGGGGGAGTCAGTTACAGGAGATTACCACTAAAGCACAGTAAACAAGAGTAAGTTTATTATGTAGATTTAAGGCCTCACCTTCCACTTTGATAAGTCTCTAGAAATGAGGTCATCCCCCCTCTTCCCAATACAGAGAAGGAGATAGCTTTACAAATGGAGATTTCCCTTATAAATGTAAATGTCTGGCAACTCCTCACAGGGCCATCCAGAGAATGTGGCCAGAGAGACAGAATTTTTGATAAGATGGGCTTGTCGGTGCCTTTCCTATTGTAACATCTATTTTAAATTATATTACAGCCATCAGATAGAAAATCTGTTCCAGGAAGGAGTTACTATGTCAAATTCTTTAGGCAGTTAGTGGGGGAGGTCAAATGTCAAGGTAAAAAGACATATTTCAGGGTGGCCAATTTTGATCTCCCGCAGGAACATGCCAATATTCCAGTTTCTGACCACTGCTCCTTTGCTTCCGGTTTCCTATGCCCCTCTCCTCCCCACAGCTGCTTTTTAATTCCACTATAACCACAATCTCCCCAGGGTTGGCTTCACTTTCTTGCCTATCCTCACTTTAACTTCCCTAGCCCATGCTGTTAACTTATTGCCCTTTTCTGGTTTTCCACTCCAGTTTCCCCTGACAACTCACATTTTCTACAGACTCACTGACCAACATTGGTGAAAACTACAACACTATGCATACTATTTCTATTACAAGTTAACGGTCTCCAACCTGAGGGAGGCCCTCAGTGCTGTCTGATGATTTATCAAGTCTCCCAGACACATTCTTCTCTCCGTGATGGTGGTAATTGCATGATCGCCATCCCTTGTCACCTTTCCAGCCATTCTCACCAGCTGAATCGCTCCTCACTTCACAGGGAGAATAAAAGAATGAAACTATCTTTTAGCAGATCATAATCTGCCTCCCTTCATCTTTGGCAAAGCCAGGATGGCTTTAACCTACAGAGTAACGACCATGTCCGTTTGGCTTATAGGTTTGTGCTGTGTCATCACAGTGAAAAAGCCTAAAAAGGAGAAATTATACAGGCCACACTTTCTAACAAGTAAAATATAAGGTAAAATTAGGCTAGTTTGTATTCAGCTTTTAGTTTGTTTGAGGTATACGCACACACATCCACACATACATACAGTTATTAATTTTTACCCCAATCTTTTGGGGTAGGAGAAGAAATATGAAGCACAGTAAGTTTAAGTAATTTTCTCAAGTTCACACAGCTCACAAACTGTGGGCTCAGGAGGTAAACCTGGGCAGTACGGCTCAATTTTCCTCGCGATTTACCACCATATCTATTGATTTTCACTCAAGGAAATCCCACATACTAAGAAATTTTTTTGAAATCCTCTATATATTTATTGGTTCACATAGGAAATATGCAGGAAAAAAATATTTTAACAAGCAGTGAAAATAATACATACAAAGATGTAACCAATGCTGGTTTTAGAAGTAACTTCATAGATTTGAATAGTCTGATAACTATTTTAGAGAAAGAACTAATGCCCTTAATCTTCAGGACAACTCAGAATCTAGACCATGAATTATCTAGAGTTATTTTTGCTCTTCCTGATCATAGAAAATGCTTTGAAGTAGCTACAGATCCTCTAGGATCTCTACTGAAATTTAGAACTCTGCTGCAAGCAAAGGCCCCTATAACAGCATGTTATCTGACTCAGAGAGCTGTCCAGTGTTCCTTACAGTGAAGATATTTGTACCTATTAATGCTATTCTGCCACCTGGAAAATACAGGCAACTGAGGATGAGAGGGGCATCATCTTCTTAATAAATGTAACCGTTACAAAGCACAATCAGAATTCTAAGTATGCACGCTAAGCAGGTTACCTGATTTAGCAAATAAAATCACAAGATACCCAGTTAAATCTGAATCTCCAATAAACAACAAATAATTTTAGGGTAAGGATGTCCCATGCAATGTTTGGGACATATTTATACTAAAAAAAGTATGTGTTGTTATCCCATGCAATGTTTGGGACATATTTATACTAAAAAAAGTATTTGTTGTTTATTTAAAATTTGAGGGGCCTGCCTGGTGGTGCAAGCGGTTAAATGCGTGCGCTCTGCTGTGGTGGCCTGGGATTCGCTGGTTCCAATCCGGGTGCGCACCGACGCACCATTTGTCAGGCCATGCTGTGGCAGGCATCCCATATAAAATGGAGGAAGATAGGCATGGATGTTAGCCCAGGGCCAGACTTCCTCAGCAAAAAAAAGAGGAGGGTTGGCAGATGTTAGCTCAGGGTCAATCTTCCCCACAAAAACAATAAATAAATAATAAAATTAGAATTTAATGAATCTCCTGTATTTTAGCTGGCAACTCTGGTTCTAACACTTTTAAGATATAGTCAATCAAAATCTGAAATTTAAATCAATATTTTAATTCTAATTTACCCAACAACACAGATGCATGACACCATGTTCTTTTATTTATTTTTTTCTTCTATAACTACCCTGAAACTTTAGTTATTACTGTGTAATTATGTTGAACTGCAGTTATTGTAAGAAGTCATCGTAGATGCTCCCCATATAATTCAAACTAAAGGAATGTATAATTAAAGTGTTAGTGCAAAGAAACTGTAAACTGCTCTCTCCCAAAAACTTATACTAAAACATAAGTAAAGTAGAATTCTAAACTGTATAAAAGATCTGATATAGAAAAAAATTATCTTTTATTTTCAAAAGAGTGAGATTATTTTTGTTGTGAAGCAATTTCTATATGCACTGCTATAAAAGTATTAGGCACATTATATAATTATAGTTATGAAATTTGTTTTAAATATTATAGAATATTATAGAAATAATATATTTCCTATATAATAGGAAAATAATAGGAATAACATTACACTTTAAAAATTTTAAAGTTTTTCAAAACTTAGAAAAATTCCTTTTTTACAGTAATCATTAGCTCTACAGCGTCCTGTGAGTTGGCTAAACATTCACAGGTTAGTTTTATAGTTACCTAATGCTGAGACTTTCTCTATTACAGATATAAATTGCTATATCTGTTATTTAAAATGCTAAAAGAAAGATAATCTTGTAATAATCCCACAAAATCAATAATTGAATGTTTCCAAAGGCTCCATGGCACCTCCCATATTTTAAGATATGAAAATATAGTTTTCTACCCAACCCAGTCCAAAGTATCCAAGAAAAACTAATGCCCAAAAACCAAATCCATTACGGCAAACTCATAGAAATCCATGTAGCATGGGAAAAAAAACCTTATCGCTGTCTTGAGGTGAGCTGACAATTTAAAACACTGTCTTTATTAGCAGAGTCTGGAAGAGGAGCTGAGAGTGCAATGTGTACACGTAGCCTGAAAAGTTCCCGATTGTCCTTGATGCATCCTTCCCCTCCTCCATCCCACCCATACACCCACCACTGTATTGAGAATTACTGTTCAAAATCTTAGTGAAGTTTGGCTGTCTTTTGTAAGGCTTATGTTGTCTCAGTATTGGATGTGAGAAATTCAAAAGCAAAATACTTTCATATAATTTACAATTATCTCGTAACTATTGAGCCATACTGAGTCAGGTCACCCATTCTCTCAAGTATCTAACTGCATGTATTTATTTACAAGTGGTCCAAGGAGGCTTGGGGAGGAGTGTGGGCCCTGGGGAAGAGAGATTGCAACTTGACATCATGGAAAGGGAAATGCATAAGACATAGACATTTCTGATAGACTTGGGGAGCCCTAAATATAAACCATGCTGAAGAAAGGCACGAGAGAGCCCCCAAAAGAGAGTTTAACATAACAGGAAGGAGCATGAATGGTTATCTGGAGCCAACAGACATGAGGCCTGTGAGATGAGAGGAAGAGTCATTCCAGGTACAGGGCTGCTGCCGTCTTAGCCCAGCTCTCCCAAGGCTGAGTGGGCGAAGTGAAGGACCTTCGGAATGCTTTGGGCCCTGAGCAACTCTGCCAGCTGATCTCACCACAAATGAGAAGAAAAAAAAAGAGGAAAGAAGGCTTTTATTTCTTAACTTGTGAGACAATTTTGGACAGTGCAAATCCTCTGCTGCTAACAGGAAATTGGAGCATTCCTCAGAGCAGCTAATACCGCCAGCTAATGACTCAAGTCAGCTGGTAGTCACGTTGATGACCTGCAGTGTTAGGAGCGCTAGGGCACCTCAGGACAGCAGAGGACAGCTGGCACCCCTACCACTGGGGTGGAACTATCAAAACGACATGCTGGAATAGCAAAAGGTAGCAAGGATCAGTGTCCTAGATTGCTTTATGGCTATAGACACACACACATACACATACACAATTTCTTCAGAATTTCTATAAATTACTACAAAGGACTGTGATTTTAAGTGGGCAAGTAGACTTTAAACTAGAGATATTTGAATATCAGTGTTTATATAACTCCTATTTATACCCTTGGACTGAAGGGGCCTATAACCTTCAGGATACATATATACTGTTTTAATGTCTGCAGAGCACAACCAAGATACACTCTTAATTCAAAAAATGGCACTCCCATTCATCCAGTTACTCAAACCAGAAATCGTGGATGCATCCCTGATTTATGTTTATTCCTCACCCCTCACATCATCCTAAGTCCTATCAATTCTACTTCTTAAGTATCTCAGAATCTGTCCCCTTTGTTACATTCCCCACTGTCAACGCCCATGTTGAAGTTACCATCCTCTCTATCGCAGACCACTACAAAAGCCAGCTCATTTGCCTCCCTCCATCTCCTCTTGCTCCCAATCAATCCATTTTCTGCAGAGTTGTTGTAGCAATCTTTTTCAAATGCAGTTCTGATCATGACCCTTCTTTATTTAAAGCCCTTTTAGGTTTTTTGATTCTTCTTATTATAAAGGCCAAAATCTTTGACCTGGTACTGCATGATTTAGGCTCTGCCTTCCTTGCCAATCTTGGGAACCCTACTAGCATTACTGGCCCCACAGACAAGGAAAAATTTCATTACTTCACTCTCTCAGTGCCTTGTTTCTCTCCCTTAGGACTACATCAAACTAATAACTAATCATTTATGTCATAATCTGTGTGATTATTTGTGTCATTATTGGTTTAATGTCTGTCTTCCCTACTAAACAGTAAGCTGCTAATAAACCTAGTTGCTATCTATATTTGTCCCCAACTACAATCCTAGTGCCTAGACAATGCCTATATTTACGAGATAGAAGAGAAATATTTACTGTATAAATAAGAGAAAAACATATATGAATATTTGTGAATCCTCCATAAGTAGCTATTTCAGTCATTCATTGCCTAACAACGAGGATATGTTCTAAGAAATGTGTTGTTAGGCGATTTTGTTGTTGTGTGAACATCATGGAGTGTACTTACACAAACCTAGATAGTATAACCTACCACACACATAGGCTGTATGATACTAATCTCATGGGACCACCACAGTATGTGTGATACATTGTTGACCCAAATGTTGTTATGTGGTATGTGACTATACAGTGGGGACTTGCTCCCATCTAATGCATTTGCACTTTCCGGCAGGGAAAAAGTTGTATTAAAGAGATTTTTTAAATTTTACGTACATTTTATATCCTTTCTAGGAAAATTCATTTGAATATTCACACTTTATTCTCCTGCCAACATGTCTCAAAGTCACACACTGAGAAAAAATATCTGAGAAAATTCTGAGAACAGCTGGTTAGCATATTTCCTGATTCTCTTAAGCTTATATAGGAAATAAGTAAAGATAAGTCATGAAGATCAGGCCTGCATATTGTCTTCTCAAAGAAGAGAGCCTGAGTATGACCCTTCAGTTGAGTTTGCTTTAAAGAAACCAGCACGTGACAAATTCTAGAAAATCTCTTTAGGTTAAGGTCAACTTCTGTCAGGAGACCCCAGTTTCTTTTCCACTATTCATTAAGCAAGACAAAACTGAGGCTGTTGAAAGCCATTCAAGCTTGGTGGAACCTGACAACCCTTCCAAAAAGTGGAGTTTGTGTACAGGGGAGGAGCGGGTAAAGAGGCACCATGCTATTTTCAGATGCTAATACTGTACTCCCAGCGTCTTTGGTTTTATTGCTAACCAGGGCAATTTAAAAGACAAGAACGAGTAAGAAACAAGGTACCGTTTAAATAGATCATTCAGGTTTACAGTAAAATCTAATCACTATATCTAAATACAAAGAAAAGGAAATCACTAAAGAAATTGTTTCAAGTATATTAAGAATAATACCTTAAGGATATTAAAAGTTAAAAAAGTAGCATTATTTGAAAGGATGTAAGCAAATAAAATACCCGAAAAAGAGGTGAGCAGTGGCTTCTGAGGCCTTAGGCTGCCTGGCATAAAAGTGTATGCTGCCTATATAAACAGGGAAAAGAACTCAAGCTAAAACCACTAGAATTAAGATAGCGTGTATATTCATTTTCTAGGGCTGCCATAAGAAATGCAATAGATGGGGAATTTTAACAACAGAAATTTACTTCCTCACAGTTCTGGAAGCTGGAAGTCCGAGATCAAGGTGTAGCAGGGTTGATTTCTCCTGAGGCCTCTCTCCTTGGTGTGTAGATGGCCTCCTTCTTCCACTGTCTTCACATGGTCTTCTCTCTGTGTCTGTTTTCTTCCTAGTTCTTCTTATAAGGACATCCATCATATTTGGATCAGGGCTCTCCAATGTGACCTCATTTTATGTTAACTACCTCTTTAGAGGCCCTGTCTCCAAATGCAGTCACATTCTGAGGTACTGGGTGTTAAGACCTCAACATACGAATTTTGAAGGGACACAGTTCACCCCATAACTGTATGTCTGTTAAAAAAATGATCTCAGGGCCGACCCAGTGGCTTAGCGGTTGAGTGCTCGCACTCCGCTGCTGGCGGCCTGGGTTTGGATCCCGGGCGCACACCAGTGCACTGCTTCTCCGGCCATGCTGAGGCCGCATCCCACATACAGCAACTAGGATGTGCAGCTATGACGTACAACTATCTACTGGGGCTTAGGGGGAAAAAATAAATAAATAAAATTATTAAAAAAAAATGATCTCATATCTTCCTTATTATTATTTGTTTATTTTTTAAATTGAGACATAATTCACTTAGTATAAAATTCACCCTTTCAAAGTGAGTGTACAATTAGGTTTCATAGGACTCTTTGGGATGGAAGTCTGTATATATTTGCTTCCAGGATGAAGGCTGTGTTTTCTGAAGTACAAACTTACGAAAATCCAACTGCCTTCATAAAATGACGTGAAGAATTTAGTTGAGACACTGGTGAAAGTGAAAGGGTGTCACGTCGAATAGAATTTTTATACACATCAAATTTCAAAATGGTGAATTCTTTTAACTTCTACTTTTAATTTGCTACTTCTTTTTTTTTTATTTTTTTTTTTGTGAGGAGATCAGCCCTGTGCTGCTAACATCTGCCAATCCTCCTCTTTTTTTGCTGAGGAAAATTGGCCCTGGGCTAATATCTGTGCCCATCTTCCTCCACTTTATATGGGATGCCGCCACAGCATGGCCTGCCAAGCAGTGCGTCGGTGCGCGCCCGGAATCCAAACCGGCGAACCCCGGGCCGCCGCAGCGGAGCACGCGCACTTAACGGCTTGCGCCACCAGGCCGGCCCCATAATTTCCTACTTCTTTCACACAACCGCTTATTTAAACCTCGGAATTCAAATAGATATGAGTTTATTTCCCAACTCAGCCACGAATTGTTTAAATGATGGTGGGGCATGGCCAAGAAACTGCCCTTTCCCCACTAGCCTCCCAACAGCAAGACGGCCCCTGAGCAGCTTTCTTCCAGAAGGAAGCACACTGGGGCATGCACTGACTTGAGTGAAAGTGGAGATGACCACAAATGCCCCAAGCATTTGTCTCCTAATGATGGGCGGTTACCTAGCCAACTAGAATAGCTTTGTTAAAATGCAGCTTTCTCCCTACGTGATTGGTTCAGAAGTTTCCTGCTCTCCTGGATGATAAACCTTGCTTTTCGTATCACAGAAGAAGTAATGTATACTTTCTCCGACAGAAAATCAGATAGACTACTCCCGCCCCACCCACACACACACAGAAAGAGAAAGAGATTTCTACATTTATGGAGGATACATATTCAGCCTACACAATGAGTACAATCTTTTAAATAAAAATAGTGATATTACAACTATCTGTAGTGATCTTACAAAAGTTGTCTAATTTTTAAAATGAAATATTTACTTATGTTTGCTGTTTGGTGTTTCTAACCACCCTATTTCCATGTCTGATACCACTTTGCGGCAAAAAATTTCTACCAAGTAATTTACTCTTACTTATTATAGTGGTATAATGCATTAAAAAAAAGATGACTTGTCTAGTTGACACTTAATGAGTTTCCTCTCTTTTTTGAAATATTAATTTTCTTTCATTTTATGTCAACTAGGTTCCTTTAAAATACTGACACAACAGCTCCCCCGTGCCCCTGACTAGGAAATCACAATGAACCAGTCCTGAGGCCTTTCTTCGTTGATTGCTGAAGCAGACCTGATTACTCGAGGGACCGTCCTTCAGTTTCGGTACAGAAGCAAATCCTTCTCCATGTGGGACACCAGTCAGAGTGGCAGGCGTTTCCTCTGATCTGACCAATCATCACTGCAGGAGGAGAGTGAAGGAAAAAACAGGAAACATTTAGAGACACTTTCTTTCTAAGGGCAGGGATCTTAGTCTTTAAATAATTCCCTGGAATCCCTATCATCTCACAAAAAAATCGGGTCAAGAATGCCATCCATTAGGACATCTCCCTCCTGGGCATCTGGGCTCTAGAATCTGACACATCTCATTTTTTTCCTTCTTTGGAAAAGTTCTTATTTTCTTTCTGTCTCAGCGTCCTAGTCTGTAAAATACTGCTCAGGATTGCTGTGAGGATTAAACACAAGGAGAATTTGGAAATGTCTTGCACATAGAGGTTCTCAAAAAATAGTTTGTGTAAGTACTTTACCATTTGTCTTGGCACAGAGTGTTCAGAGGTAAAATTTAAAAAAAAATATACAACAGCCCAAACAACAACTATTGTCACAGCATTTGTTTTCCAGAAAGCCCTTGGAACAGGGTAATTAGATATTTAGTAAATAGGAAGTCATCCCTTAATCTACACGGGCAGTAGAGAATACCCGGATTTAGAGAAACAGACTCAAGAAGAGAGCACTACAAGTGAAATGAGAACAGAATGTAGCAGAAAGGACATTAGAAACTGGGTTTGAACCAACATTCTCGATGTAATCAGCTATGTCTAAAGAGAAAGAAATTTTCATTCTTTTAACCTCGAAACATGTCAACACTGCGGCTCATGAGTTGATTTATATATTCAATTTTTCTCTGCTTTTCAAACAAAGCGTTTTGCTTTCTTTCTTATCTCTATACAATTTTCCTTCCTTCTCTCACTTTATTCTACTTCTGTTTCCTCATCAGGTGCTGCGTAAGACACTGGCAAGCCAGAACTGAGTTATGAGATTCTTAGAGGCGACCTCCGCCTAACGAAGAAGATAGATATACAAGCCTACTTAGCTGGGACATACACATTTTGTCCTATTTTTTGCCTTAGTTCTTATTTCTAATGATTTTTCTTTGTTTCTAAAGTCCCTGTTTTAAAAAACAAACCTGATTCAATTGTGTTCAAATCAGAGAATGGACCCAGGGTGACTTATTCAGTCGTTCAGAGATTACTATCCTAGTGCTTAGTCAAAGATTAAAATTGACTGAGGCTGTCAGGACAACTATTACTGCTCCAAAAAACAAACCTCCAAGGATTCCTTTTCCGAGGCTGAGGAACAACAATTAAGTTGCTCATGACACCATTTCTACCCTTAACCATCCTCCCACACCCCGCTGGGGCTCCTCTGCAGGCAACGTGTGAGGAGCCTATTCCATTCTTGCTGACAGTTACTTCTTCCATTGGAGCAGGTTTCTATGCCTGTATATCCTGTAGTAGACGGTGAAGAGGCTTTAAAAAAATCGTACCATTGAACTTTTTTACAGCTTGGCTACATTCTGGCTTGGAAGATGAGTAGTGTTTAAAACAGGCTTTATACCTTTAAAAGTCAATTCCTTTTTATAAGAGAAAGGAGAAGGAAGATAGCATTCATGAAATGTCTGTACAGGTGTAATATATCTCATGAAGGAGACTGAAGACCTGAGATGGAGATCAGCAAACTTGTTCTGTAGATTTCGAGCTAGATAGTAAATATTTTAGGTTTTGTGCACCGTACTGTTTATGTTACAACTCCTCAGCTTTGCCATTGTAGCATGAAAGCAACCAGACATTGTGTAAACAAATGACTGTGCTGTGTTCCAATAAAACTTTATTGACGGGCTCTGAAACTTGAATTTTACCTAGTTTTTTTGAGTCATGCAATATTATTCTTCTTTTGATCTTTTTTCAACCAATTTAAAAATGTACAAACCATTCTTAGCTCAAAGGCCAAATAAAAACAGGAGGCAGTCCAGATTTGGCCACAGGCCATAGTTTGCCAACCCCTGACCTGAGTTTGCCCAATCTGACCCAGAACGAGATCCCTATCTTTTCAATTACAGCTCAATACTCTCTTCACTACACACCAGCCTATAGCCCTCTAAATAAGAGATATGCTGACAGTGATGTGAGAACAAATCATGAGAAAAGAGAGAGGAAAAATTGAAGACACTTAGCCAGTAAAAACAAAGGGCACATTTCCAAGTTTCAATACCCTTTGATTGGGCAGATACATAGTCACAAGAGCTGAGTGAAGTTGGACAGGTTTTAATCTTATCTTCAAGTTCATTTTAGTTTGGAATCAGGTGGGGAGTAGAGAGGAAATAAGTTCTTTCCAATAACATGGATTTCAGTAGGAATGGCCACACTTAAATACAAACTGTAGAAATTTAGGAACCAGGACTATCACCTGTCACCTCATTTTTGTGCTACTAACATTTTGCTCATACTGCTGGCCATTTCTGGAATATTTCCTATACTTCCATCATCTCAAACTCAGATTCCACCAAGTTTTTAAGAGCCATATTAAATGCCACCTTTCCATGAATCCTCCTCTGTTTCCTCCATATAGAAGAAATAACTTTCTCCTCTGTCCTCCAAAATAATCTTATATTTTAGTGGAGACATGTTTGTGCATGAGATATACAAAAGCCAGGTAGCCACTCACCCCTTAAGAAAGGAAGCCTAAGTGGAGACTAGAGAGAATCAGTTCACCAAGGTGAGAAATGTGGGCTCAGAGGAAAGCTTTAGGTGGGTACTAAATAAGCTGTGGAAACTGAACTGAGGCCAAAATATCCCAGGTGTTACAGGTTCAGGGATGTTTGAGTCAATCTGGAAGTTCTGTCTGCAGGTATGACAATGTAGTGATGGATCAAAGCCAAAGCCATAGCACGAGAGTCAGTCAGGCTGCAGCTGCAGGTGCAGAGGCTTTGCTCTTACTGGATAGTGAATAGAGGTTATGCAGAGACTATATCGTAGGAGGACCCAGGTTGTGAAAACTGAGATTCAGAACAGAGTCCCCAGCCAAATAGGGTAGTAGGAACTAAAACAACAGTAATAATAATAATAATAGCTAATAGTCTTGAGGAATTACACCATGCTGGACACTAAATTAGGTGTTTTACATACATTAGCTCATTTAGTCCTCAAAACAATCTTATGAAGTAGGTACTATTATAGGCCCAAATCTACATATGAGGAAACTAATCCTTCCAGAGCTTGAGTATCTATCCCAAAGTTAAACAGGCAGTGTTGGTGTGCTGGAAAAAGGACCCAACCCAAGTGTTCCCATAAGCCAGTGGAATTAACAAATGAATCAACACAGGAGGAGTTAATGAGAACTGAATATGTGGTTTATCTCGGATTCACCAGTTTCCAGGTGCAACTAGAGTGAAGTTTTCCAAAACAATATGGAAGTATACCAAATGTGTGATTTTCTCCAAATCTTGGGCATGAGTCTTAATTTTAAAACCTATTGGTAAGAAAGGCTGGATCTTGTGATAGCCAATTGGGATTGGCTTAGAAATTACAGCAAATAAGGCCCATAGGTTTGTCCAGCAGGAAAGGTAGGTATATAAAAGCAAGGGAACAAGACAAGAGTTTATAGATGAGATGGGTGATGGAAAGTATTATAGGATGATTTCCAGGTTTCTGGTGTAGATGATTAGAAGAATAGTAGAGACTTTCAAATGAGAAGGAATAGTGAGTGGTTTTAAATGTCTGAAAGGTGCCAAGTAATACAAGGACTAAAAAATTAACATTGACAGCAATTCTACTTCTGGATATTTATCCAAATAAAATAAAAACAGTAACTTGAAAAGATATATGCACCCCCATGTTTGTTGCAGCAGTATTTACAACAGCCAAGATATGGAAACAACCTAAGTGTCCATCAATGTACAAATGGATAAAGAAAACAAGATATATATATCATACATAATAATAATATATATATTATTCAGCCATAAAAAAAGAAGGAAATCTTGCCATTTGCAACAATATGGATGGACCTTGAGATCATTATGCTAAGTGGAATAAATCAGACATAGAAAGACAAATACTGCACGATCTCATATGTAGAATCCAAAAAAATAGAGCACATAGATACAGAGAAAAGAATGATGATTGCTAGAGGTGGAGGCTGTTGGACGGGCAAAACGGGTAAAGTAGGTAAAAAAAATGAACATTAACATTGAATTTTTCAATTAGAAAGTCATTGGTAACCTTGATTTATTCTCTTTTAGTAGAATGATAGGGCCAGAATGCAGACGGCAGGGGATTGAAATTAAAATAGGAGTGGAAATAATGAATAAACTCTCAGAAAGAAGTCTCAAGAATCATACCCTATGCCACAGGACAGGGCAACATTTCCTCAAGGAGGACACTACTTAAAGGAAATATGAAGTCCCTGAAGTGTTTAAAAAAAATAAAAGCTTTGAGAGTACATACACTAACTTCTGTTTAGCCTTGATGTCTCAATGTAGATATCAACTCCTCCAGGAAGCCTCTGCTAAGACTCACCCTTGCAAGACGGATTGGGAGACCCTCCAATCGACTCCATCTGCACCCTGTGACTTACAGCAGTTTAATAGATACAGTGTTTCATTGAAATATCTTATTTTCTTTTTTGCGTGCTTCAGGAAGGTAATATCATTAATTGCTTCGTAGTGTTGCTTAGAGAACAATGCTTGACCCACAGGAAACACCACATCATGTCAGATCCTGTTATTATCATCATTATCACCATGACGACTGGATGACTCTAAACTACCTAAGTGAGGGAGAAGTTTTATCCACATCATCCACGATAAGGATGAGCTTTCAATAAATATTTGTTGAGTTACTGAATAGGTGGATAAACAAACAAGTTTACTAACTATCAATTGATTAATAAATACTATACAGTATTTGTAATTAATTATAATATATATAATACAGTATTTATGATTAATAAATACTATACATATAAATACTATACAAGTAAATTTTAAAGTTAATTTTGTCTTCCCAAAAGGAATACTAATAGCTATATACAAGATTGAAAAGGACAATATTTCTCAGCAGAACCATAATAAACCCTAAGTGCCCCAAATATCTATGTAGAAATTAGGCAAAAGTAAAAGTAGCCATCAAAACATTTAAATTTGTGCCACTAGAACTTACCTTATCCAGAGAAAGTTTCTTTCATGGAGTAGAATTTCCAAGGCACTTCAAATCAAAGGGTGGATGGTTTTGTGAGTATCTTGAGATGTAAACCTTCCGGAGAACAATTTGGCAATGTTTATCAGAAACCTTAAAAATTCAGCAATTCCTTTTCTAGAAATATCCTAAAATAATAATTAAGAACATGAATAAATGCTTGGCTTTAAAGACACTTGCAACAACATGGTTTGTAATGTTATAGACAGTAAACAACCTAAATGTCAACAGGAGGAGGGTAAGTAAATGGCTCTACATCTATGCAACGAAACACTGAGCAGTTATGTAAATTGATGTGTTTCCACACCACGCTTATTATAACGAAAGAAGTTCATGATATGATAGGCTGCAAAACAATACGTAGCGCATAACACCGTGCTTGTTGTATGGAGAGAGTAGAAATAGCCAGGACACGAAGAGAGAGAAGGAGCAAACGATAGCACGCAAGCCCAGAAGACAGTGGTCTTTCCAGAGTGCTTACCTCCCCTAGTTAGCATCCTGCCCATCATCTGGTCCTGTCCTTTCTGCTCTTCAAAAATCATCTAAATTTACCATTCTCCTCATCACTGTTGTCATAATCTTCATTTAGAAATGGCATTATTTTGTGTGTTTTTGTAGAAAAGCTACGTAACTGATGTCTCTGTCCGGGGTCGCCCTTCTCAAGTCCATGCTCCGCAGGGAAGACAGAGAACGGTCTTTAAATGCCAATCTGAACATGGCATCTTGTTTTCAGGGCAAAGTCTCAACTCCTTGGTGTCATATATCAGACCTTTAAAGCTATGACCCCTACCTTCCTACCTCTGCAGCTCATTTCACATGCTTCCTGTGTCCCTCTACGATTTGAGTTCAAACCAAAGTGAACTGTTTGCGTTTCCTAATCTTACCATGGTCACTTCTATGCAGCTTTACATATGCTGCTTTATCCACCAAGAGCAAATTGTCTCCTCATCTAGTTACTATTCATCTTTTGTAAAGATAAAACCATTGCTCTTTAAAAATCAAACTGACTATGCACCCTTCTGTTAATGTAGGCATTCATTTCAGTGATAAACTATAGCTCCATGTTCAGAAACGGATAAGCGAGAGTGGAGGCTAAAATTTCAAGGTTTCTGTGAGCTTTTCCACAAAACTAAACAAGAACCAGAGTGAGTCAAGCGAGTGGTCCTTTGTTTCACTCAGCAATTTCCAAGTCTCTGGGTAGCCAAAGGAAGGCTTTGTTTTAGAAGGATACTGAGAGTCGATTGTTTTGTATAATATCAAAAGTCACTTGACGTTTAGAAGCAATAAGGCTGACCAGAAGGTGGGGAAGAAAGAGTCTTGAGAGGAAAACAGAGATGAGCAGTACTGCAGAAGGCCAGAGCCAGTGGAGGAGCCCATCCAGTGAGACACTGCCACAGCGGAGGGGCCAGAGCAGAGGCGGTTGGTGTCCCACCCACATCCCCGCTCACAAGCAAGCGCAGGTGCACCCACCCCCCAGTTTCTTGAGCCTTGGCTGCTAAGAGCTCACAGCTGCACCCTTCTTCTGAAAATTGCCTGTGAACAGCAGGAGCGCCTGGTCCAGAAATGCCTGAGAGGTCACACTCTCTTCCAGAGGTAGCCTGCAGCCAACGACGGACTAACACAGAGGTACAAGAGCCTGTCTCTTGTTCCAGCAGGACAATACTGTGGTGTCTTTCCTTCCAGAGCTCGCTATGGCATCAGTTGAGTCCAAGTTTTTGCCTATCTTTCCCCCTTGTCCTATCCTGCTTTCTTCATTCCCTTACAGATTACACTGGAGCCTCTCCCTAGTAAATCATTGCCCACAGATCCCTGTCTCAGGCTCTGCTCCTAAGGAATCCAACCCAGGATAGCAACACAGAACTTTTCAAGACCAAAAATGCATAATACAAAATTTTAAGATATTTTTATTGCAGAGATGAAAACACCCCATTGACTTCATCTTCTGAATATTTTGCTGCACACGAATATCCATGAAAACACACCCTACAAAAACGTCTTGAGTAAGTTTTTGGAGAAAAGCAAAGATAAATGACTGAATTTCACCTGGGGTTGGCATAAACCAGAAAAAAGAAAACAGCTACGATGAAATAGTTCACTGGAGTTAGGAACTCAGAACAAACCAAAAGCATTAGAACATAAGATTGGGAATTCATGGAAATAATAGGGAGGGATAAGACTTCCCACAGAAAATGGGAATTATAGCAGATGCCCCTTATCTCTCAGGCTCCCCTTAGTTTATCTGCAGCTGGTTCCCAGCAGATGCCACTTTTATTCTCCCTGAGGGCTTTTTCCAGTACCACCGAGCACACAGGTGAAACCAAGGGCAGGGGAGATAAAGTTCCCAGGGGCAATACTCAACCATGAAGAGATGCGAGTCATAGATAAATGCCCTGACCTCCCTGGCCAGAAAGTTTCTCAAAGAGTCGTCAATGGGACTGAGTCTCAGTTGCCCATACTAATTGGCTCATTTACACACCCTTTATTGGCTTGTCTCTTATTCGCGTCTCACTTTTCCCCAGTGCCTCACTTGTGCTTCCTGGAATTACCTCCCAAATAAATTACCTGAACCCAAATCCCTGTGTCAGGGTTGGCTTTTGGAGAAACTGAATGTGTATTTCCTTGAAGAATTAATTCAAATATTACTTTTCTGGGCTGCCTTCTCTGCTGCTGCCCCCAACCTGTGCTTCCTTATCACTCTGTGAATAACTCTCATACATTGGCATAATGTGTGTGTGTGTGTGTGTGTGTGTGTGTGTGTGTGTGTGTCTTCCCTCAGGAACTAAGAGAACCTTGAAGTCAGAAACAATGCTTGATACTCCTCTATATCCCCAATGCCAAAAGCCATTAATTTTGATGAATATACCAGTTAGAATTATTTCTGCTGTTAATAACAATTTAAGCCAAAAAAGGAGTGTGGGAAGGATTTAGTGTATCAAATAAGTAAGTAGTCCGCATGTAGATATTCAGGCTTATCTTCATTGATGGCTTGAATGACTCAAATGATGGTCCCAAAAGTCATTTTCTTCACCTCTATTTTTTTGGAGATGCTACCTTGAAGTTGGCTCCATTCTCTACGTGTTGCAGTAGTCACTAATTCTCTAAGGTTCATATCTAATAGGAAAAACAGAGGCTTTATCCCAGCCCACCCAGGAAAACCATCATCACATGTTGGTGACCCTCAGGGGATCACTGGACCATCACTGACCATCACTGCCACCATAGAAATGCTACGTCCTCATCAGCTGAAGTCTGGGACATTTGTCTCATTCTTGAGCTGGAGGAAGAGCTTCACTTAAAGCAAAGGGCTGAAAAAGGAGGAGGGGTATTTCTTGGAGGAAAACCAGAGAGTTATTGGCAGAAGATAGGAAAACGTATGCTAGAAAGAATATAATAAATGTTTCACTGCAAAGAATAAACAATGACGAATGGTAATATACTTCAATACCACAGAATTTCACTGTGATTTTTACAAGTGAATACCATGTTTGTATTTATATTTATATCATTTTACATAAAAATATGTATAAATAAGTGGGCTGAAAGGATCACTTTAATCTGCAAAGTTCTGTCTTGATAGATTGGGCCTCTTTTCTTGCTCAGGCTCAGTGCGTTTGTCTGCTTGAGTGGATAGGAACATTTGTTTCAATAAAAACTTGCTTAACACTTGGAACTATGGCAACATATTTAAATTTATTTCTAGGACAATGCTAGGTGCAACCTCCAGGGAGTAGCTTTGCTCAATTAGCTAGAGCTCTCAGTGACTTCCAATATGGAGAGAGCTGATGTTCTGAGAATGGATGTTAATAGGTGCTGAAAGAGCGGGCCACAGTTCAATGTTTATAACAAATACAAGAGACTGTAATGTGAAAATATGTCCAGGGAAACCCAAGATTTCCTCTGTGGTGTGTATTTCACCAATTAGAGCATTAAAGAAATTAGTATTTTATCAAAGTGGAAAATAAAATCTCACTTTAGTTATAGCCCCTTTTTTTCAGTTTTAAAAATTAAATAAAAAATTCTCATTGAAATAAATAGTACTCAACTACACTGATTTCATGAGATTCTTGTGGGTACAGAGGGAAAATGGAAGTTAAAAAAAAATATTGGGGATAATATACACTGGATTTTTTAAAGAAAATCTTACAAAAAAATTCCTAACAAATAAAAAAATTCCTTTAAATAGCAAGATGCCTAATACATTTTAAGCTACGTATTATACTTATGTTTGTCATAAATATATTCTTTTCAGAAATACATTCTAAAATACCCAAAAGTGAAGGTAATGAAAGAAAACTTAGACTGTTTTATGAGTTTCACTCATGTCTCCTTTTTCTTCACCCCTAAGTGCTAGCAAGCCTTCCCACACATTCCTGGAGTGCAAAGCTGGGTCTGGCACTTGCTGATTCCATATGTTTCTATGCACTAAAAATCAGCAAGGATTGGGCTTTATCATCTCCTGCATAAATCGGGTGTGATTTGCCAATACGACTGGGCAATAGTCCAGCTGTCGTGAAAAATTAAGAAAAGGAAAAGAAAGGTATTTTTTTCTATCTCTCAACCTGGGAAGGAAAGACGCAAGTTCAAACTAAGTAGGATCACTTAGTATCTCACACCCAAAGTATTGAAGTATCTGTGGCTTTGTGGGAGGAGGAAAAGCAGAGACCCTTGGCTCAAGTAATGGCCAATGCTGGGGGTCCTATGATGATACAGCCTATGACTTGTCATGGATATTGCCAAATTTTAAACCCAGGTTTCTTGGTCCTTGAGCAAAGTAGAGTGCAGGAAGTGAAGGAGGAATCTTCATGATACAGTATCATTCTCTCCTTGCTTTTTGTATCCTTGGGACCTGGGAACCCTACCTTTGGAAGAAATAGCACCATACTGAATCAGTGAACCAATCACTGATTCAGAGCATATACTATAGCCTGGAGGACATTACCCCGGCCTACAAAGTGTTGCCACCCAGCTGGCACTATAACTGAGCCTTCAAAAAAGCTGTTTAATCCATCTATCAAGTCTGCTATCTCAGGGTGATGGGGAACATGATAAGATCAGTAAATTCCATAGGCATCGGCCAATCTCATATTTTACTTCCTATAAAATTAGTTCCCATGTCAAAAACAATGCTTTGTGAATTACTATGACAGTGAGTAAGGTATCTGAAAGTTCATGGATGGTGGTTTTTAAAGAAGGATTTTGGGCAGTGGAAGCAAATGCATATTCAGAATATTTATTCCAGGAAAAAAAAAAGCACTGCCCTTTTCGTGATGGAAGTGATCCACTGTAATCAACCTGCCAATAGGTAACTGGCTGATCCTCCTGGGGATTAATGCCATATTGGAGCTAAGTGTTGGCACCTGCTATTGGCAGGTTGGGCATTCAGCAGTGGCTCAAACCAAACTGGTCTTAGTGAGCAGAAATCCAGTTTGCTGAACGCATGACCATTTTATTCATGCATCTATTGGGCAAGAACATGAGTAACTGGTGAAAACGCTGACTGACATCCACAGAAGGAGTGATCTCGATCACCTGGTTATTAAGATTCTCCTTTGTTAAGAATGCTGTTTACCGAGGCTTCACATGGAACACAAACGTCTTCACCCTTTACGCCCATTTGGAAATATTCATCTGTATACCACTTATGCAGACCTCTTTGTCATCAGTTTTCCAATCATGTTTTTTCTAAACCAAACCATTAGAGATTTCAGGTAGTGTCAGAATATTACGCAGAACCCTCTGTAATCCAGGCCCAGAAATATTTTTTCTCAGTGTATTGGTCAAAAGGAACCTCCCATGAGGCCGTAACTGTGGGTTGAAAGAAAGGAGAATATATAGAAGGAGTAGGCACCATGAGAATCTGTGTCACTTGCAGATGCAACTCACTCGTGCCTTCAGGACTTCCTCAAGCCTAATCCCTGCATTCCACTTCCACTTCATGATGGAATGAAGCTCCTCATGCCCAAATTTGTGGCTTAAAGTCTCAGACAACACCTGATTCATTATGGACAAATCAGGTTACATGACAACTTGGTGACCCATGATGATAGTTGAGGCTCTTCTGGGACCTAGTAACAAGCTAGGATAAGATAAGAGATAACAAGATAAGATAATTGTTATCTGAAGAGGGTGGTATGGCATATTCCAAAACCCTAAATGTTTGCACTGTGATTTGCCTGTAGGGTCCTGATAAAATTTCCATGAAACATTTCTGTCTGCCACAGACATTCCAAGTATCATTAGATCTGCTAGGTTATATGACCCAAGCCTGAGCTTTACTTTGGGCCCCACTCAAAATTACAGCGTTTCAAGTTACTCGGGAAATGAGATATATGTGATCCGTGTAATCTAAAGGTGCCCATGAGACAGAGACATTGAGCTTTTTTCTCTATGGTAAAAGGGCTAAATATAGCAAATTGTCCTTCACCTTGGAAGGAAATATTTTGACATACACCAGACCATTGAAACCTTAGAATTTCCTGAGGTACAGGCGTTTTAATTTCTGTGGAATTTATTTACTACCCTCTGATACACATGTGTCCTACAAAGGTACATATAGTAGTTACTACCTTCTGCTCCCCAGGTATAAGCATCATATGTAATTGATATAGTGGAGGAATGAGATGTTCTGTAAAATATGAGGACAACAAAGGTCCCCACAAACTAGATTATGACAGAGCTGGAAAATTGCTATAGCCCTGAAGTAGGATGGGGAAGGTGTATTGCTTGTAGTCTCTAGTAACAAGTAGGAAGCAAAAACATTTACCAAATAAATAACTATATGAGAGGGGATGTTTTGATCTGCTCCAGTGAAGAAACCACATCTTAAACAGCTGCTGCAATCGGATTTACCACCTGATTAAGACATTCTCCAACATCTGTCTTCTTCTGCACAGGTCAAACGGAGAGTTGATTGGGAATTTGTTAGAAGTCATCATTCCTACATTCTTAAGGTTTTGATGGCATCACTACTCTTGAAAGTCTTCCAAGAATAACGTATTGTCTTTGGTTTACTATTTTTGTAGATACATCCATTCTAGAGGCTTTTCCCTTGGCCCTTATCACCATAAAGACCCTGGATTCACCGGTCAAGGAGCCAATGTGGGTATTCTGCCAATTTTTTACTATATCTATCCCAATTAGGCATTCTGGACTGGAGAAATAACCACATAGTGGATTTGGGGACCCAGTGGTCCCTGAGTGAGACAAACCCAATCTAAACATCATTACTATTCTGAGTTCCAAAAGCCTCTTCCCTGATTGGTTGATCACAATGGCATTTTGTGTCTAGGAATTACTGGCAGTTCACAGCCAGTGTCAAGTAATCCCTGAATAGTATGACAATTTCCCCTTTCTCAATGCACTGTCACCCTTATAAATGGCCACGGATCCTTTTGGGGAAGGTTAGAGAATGATATACCAGATGAGTTTTGGCAGTGCAGTATCCTTTCTTAAAGAAACCTGGCTCTACTTATCCAAGGTGCCCTGTGTATTTATCATATTTTTTTTTCTTTTTATGTATATTATGATGTTTTGACACCTTAAAAAATCTTTCTGGCTAGGGAGTGACTTCTTCCCCTAGGGCTAGCCAATTCTTAGAGACAACAAAGGGCTCAGCCAGGAGCATGCCCTTGATATGCAAACTAACCAATCCAGAGCCTGACCTCTTCTATCTGGCCCCTGCACCCAGGAGGCAATATTCTTCTGCCTTATTCATCCCAGAACCAGATACCAGGCAACTAGGGACCACTTCTACAGTTTAGAGCCCACTGAAAGTATTCAAACTAGACAATCCTAAACTGCTTACCCTGACCTGCCTTGCCTTTCCAACAGAAACCCCATAAAGGCTCTAACTTAAACCTATTGCTCACTCCTTCTTCTGCTTCCTTATCAAAACTTGGTGTTCTTCCCATGGCCCTGCATGGCCCGCTGTGCCTCTTGTTTCCAGGAGAACTGTCAGTAACATTAGACCTTTCTTTCAATGGCATTGACCTCTCCGTGTCTTCACTCAGTCACCTTCATAAATTAAGACCTGGCACAGAAGACCCTTGAGATAGGAACTGGCTCAAGAATCGGAATTGATTCTCTATTTTGGTGATCCAAGTCAAACTTCAGTTCACCAGACTTAGAGTTTTCCATTTCTACAGATCAAGTGAGACTAGCAGACTGCCAATATATTTCAGTTCGTGGGACACTATGATCAACTAGATAAAGATAAAGTCCTCTGTGGGTGAAATCATTCTCATTACTGTTTCAGAGGAGCTACTCATTATAGTAACTCTACCCATGTTGTCTCCACCAGTTAAGTGCCTCCACTTGGCCCCTGCCACCTTGAGATGCCATCTTCCTACTGAATTCAGGGATCCTATTTTGATGGCCGCATTTCTTGCTTTCATTCCCCGCCTGCAGAGAAGAGCTGCTACAGACCTTTTCAAAGATGACAGTACTCCTTTCACCAGTGTATTTCTCAAAGGCTTGATAAAGGAAACGTCTTCCAGATGTATATATAGGTGGGTGAGCAGGTCTTACAAGATAAATCTATTCCCACATTCAAATATCCCTAAGCCTTTTGAGACTGTCCTCTATAGTATATCAAGGAAGTCTTGGCAACTCAACTTCATTTTAGTCAACTAACTAAGCCAAAAGTTAAATCACTACCAGCCACTTAAAACACATTGAATACAGAATCTTTGCTTAGTGAACCAATTTTAATACATGCAAACTGACCCAACATTACATTCTCCCACCCTGATCCAATCCATCTCCATACATATTCCCCAGGTTTCCACTCTTATAAATATAAATTATATAAATATAATTCTTTTGGAATGTATAGTACTTTTTCCAGGTCATTATTTTTATCTGATTTCCAGGAGCATGCTGGAATCTGAGTCTTGTCATAGATTTAGAAGTAAGGGGAGGTGATGAGGTATGTCCAGGGGGGAGTCAGCATTCCCCTGCAAATCAAGTTCCTCAGGCTAGGACAATTAAGATCATCAGACAAGGGGAAACTAATTTCCTCAGACTTTGGGGGAAAGGTGCTTATACTGGCAAATGCGATTCAATAAAATGTAAAGATTCAAGCTTCTCTGCATCATCAAAATCAGCCCACGTGTCTCCACCCCAGTTTTCATGGCCCTACTCTTTCCCCATCAATCCCTTGATGCTAATATAAGAAACCCTGAGGGGTTCAGTTGAATTATAATTCAACTACTTTGCAAATTAGACTTTGAGTTTCGTTTTAAGAAATTTTGTAGGAAATGTAGGTTTCTCTCAGAGCAGTCATAGAAGCTTTCTAATCCATTACCCAGACTTTGATCTGGAAATTTAAAACCCTGAGCTCATTTTCATTCTCCGCAGTTTCCAATGCATATAGAAGCAACCAACCAACACAATTATATTCATTTTCATTAAAGTTTTCTACAGCAGCAACTATTTGACATGAAGCCTTGCCTTCCATACGCATTTGATTACAGATGAATCCACAATGATAATGTAAGGAACTATTTTGCCACTACATGCCGTAGACTGCCAGTAGTAGTCTTTGCTAATGGCAGCAAGAACATTAACATCTTTAAATCTAATCAGATCAGAGAACCAATTATAGATTACCAACTTTAATGTTCTGTTCTCCTGGAATCAATTCTGGTACCAGTAACTCTAGCAATCAGAACTCAATCATGGATCAGAATCTATGTGACTATTATGGAATAAGATGTTTATTATACGAGTAAGACTATGCAACTGTTGAAGTTGAAGAAATAACAGACCAAAAAGAGGAGTTGGAGGTGATGGTGCTCAGGGCAAGCTACCCCAGGAAGCACCACTCTGGTATGCAGATTATTTCGAGCTGAAGACAATTAGGACTCAGAGAACTCAAGAAGAATATTTGAGTTTCAGAACTCTCAAGGAAATTATAAGTGACGCTATCACTACTCCCTCCGGCACAAACATTTGCCAAATCATCAAGTGCTCTGGATGGCTTACAAGCCACCCGTGTGCAACTTAGGGTATCTCAGCTATCCGCATGGTTAAGCTGCCCGGTGGATCAAAAATCTGGACTCACCTGGTCAGGTGACAAGACCAGGCTTTATAGTTGCCAAAATCAGACTGCAGGCCTCCTGTACCAGCTATTCCGCAATCTGTTCTGTTCTCGCAGACTGACAGAAGCTCATGGGAAATGGAGATGTTTAGGTAGTAACAGTACAAGTGGCACAGATCATGAAATAGTCCAGATCCTGGGAACTACAGACTCAATTCTAACCTTGTCTTTAAACTACACTGATCTTTTCATTTTGTGCGGCAACAAAGTATATAAAAGATTTCCACCTAATTGGTCAGGACGATGAGGACTTGGATACCTGGTTCCTTCTGTCACCAAACACTCCACCTTAAATGCCAGCCAAATTACAAACTTGGGTTCGTTTGTTCATAAGATTGTGCCACATAAACATGCCAGTCGAAAAATCGTAGAAAAAAAAAAAAAAAAAAAGAATATTTGAGTTTCCCCTCCCAAACTGCCTAAAGAATTTAAAACAAAAGATCTGTTTCAGGAAGGAGTTATTATCATGACTGCTATAAAGATAATGTAGGATAGAGGTTACAATAGAAAAGGCACCAACAAGCCCATCTTATTGGAAGTTCTGTCTCTCTGGCCACATGCTCTGGATGGCCCTGCGAGGAGTTACCAGACAATCATTTACAGGAGAAGTCTCCATTTGTGAAGGTATCTCCCTCTCTGTATTGGGAAGAGGGGGGATGACCTCATTTCTAGAGACTTATCAATGTGGAAGGTGAGGCCTTAAAACTACATAATAAACCTTACTCTTGTTTACAGTGCTTTAGTTATAATCTCCTGTAACTGACACCCCCACCCCCAACATCCTCCTTGTCTTTGGTTAGACATGGTATTTAAGACAAAAATTTCTGCTATTGTGTTGAGAAACGCATTGTCCCTGCTTTCTCCCATGTATACATGTTATTAAACTTGATATTATTTTCTCCTGCTAACCTGTCTCGTTAATTATTTGGCCAGCCATAAAAACCTTAAAGAAAAGGACAGAGGGAGATTCTCCCTTTTCCCCCGACAGAGGCTTAGAGAAAAGGGCCTTTCTGAATCACTGGAGTAAGTGGACAAATTGGAATTTTCCAAGGAATCCAGAAGATCAGGTATATCCAGCAGCCAGAACGGGACCACAAGGAAAGATGGTAGAATAAGGGGTAGAAGGCTCTTGACTCTGCATTTATTTATGAGTCTGGAGTCTCTATTGTTCAGAGAAGACATGTGTGAAGAAGATCTGGATATGAATAAGGAAGTCAGGACACATTTGCAACACTCTCTCACCATTAGTGACCATGAAGATCTTCAGCTCATATGGCTCCTGCTTAAATTCCACCTTCCAAATCTCACAAAAATTTCTCTTTCGGTCAACTCTAACTTAGAACCATATGGGGAAAGGAATTCTGGGAAATATTGTTCTAGCTTAGCCAAGTTGACACAGTATAAAAATACCACAGCATATTTTCCATATTTAAATCCTATTAGATTTAAATCATGTGCCATTGGTATTAAATCATGGGCCTGTTGGTTTTTAAATCATGTGCTAACTCTGACTGAATAAAAATGGTATTGATTATGATTTTTTTGGTTGCAAGTCACAGAAATTGACTCTTGCTAACTTGTGCAAAAAAATAGAAAAGTTTATGGCAACAATGTTATTGGGAAGCTCATTATTCTGATAGGAAGTGAGAATGCTAGAGAAGATGCTCAGAAATAAAGGAGAAACTGGAGAAGCAGCAGGACTCCCTACTGCCTCGTCAGGGTTTCTTCTCTGGAAGGAATGCACAGTTTTGCGTTTTTTTATTTTTTTATTTTTTTCAATCCTGAGTAATTCTGCTCAAGATTCTCTTTGGAAAGAATACTTCTGTCTAGTCAAGCTTACGTCACATGCTCACTTCTTGGACCTGTTGAGATGGTGAGATCTCACAGAAGTATCTTGCCACGGCGTCTAGGAAACTCTTCATGCTGCATAATAGGAAGGTGGTTCACCTTGTTTTATAGTTTCACTCAGCTTGCTCAACATGCTGGCAAGGCAATTCTCCACAGGAATTGGAGTGATGCTAGGAAGAAGGAATGGTTATGGATCAACCAAAAATTTCCAAAGAATATCCATTAACAAGGGTTTTGAGGCTATATCCAGGCCCAGTAGGAAGTAGCATACGATCCACTAGCATTGCCTGCCATGGTTGCAGGAAAGAATAGTAGTAGCAAGCTTGTTGTATATTTTTGCCAACAACCCTTAATTTTGATACAACCTCTTCAATTCCGCCAAAGAGATGACTGAAAGAATATTACAGTTACTTAATAGAGAATGCTCAAATGGTTCCCCCATGTAACTTTGAAGGCCTGTCATAATCTAGATCCAGGTTTACTCTCATGATTCCAGTCTCATATGTTCATTCTACCTGTGGCACATCAGCCCATTGTGGAGAAAGTAATCCTTCAGAGTTGTGGAGAACTGGATTCAAATACTATCTTCATCATGTGACAGCTGTGTGAACTTTATAAATTTACTCAAAACTTTGACCATTAGTGTCCTCAATTATCCACCTCATAGACTCAGTGAGAGAATTAAATGAAAAAACAAGCTAACAAACACCACAATCTCAGGGTCAACTTGGGGTTAGCACACAGGAAACATCCCATATACATTAACTCCTTCAGCCTTTACTCCCATAGTACCCCTTTCCTCAAAATCTCCTTCTGTTCAAATCATGTACCTTCAAAATAATACAGTTCAAATATTTCCTTTCCTTGAAATTTTTCAAACAACATAAGTTTTTCAACCTCTATATAACTTTTTATATAATTTATATAGTACTTTATACCTTATATAAAGTTATAGATATAAAGTTATACAATTATAAATATGTAACTATAACTTATATAACATAAAGCTAAATACTGTATAACTTCTTATATAAATTCAGCACTCACACAGACATTTTGTAATCTCTTTATTTTTAAATTGTCATTAATTATTTTGTGCATTATGTCATCTCCATGTTGGGTCCTTATCATTATGAATATTCAAAACTTTCATACCATTCAACCTTTGAGTGCCAGTTATCTTTTGCCGGGTACTGGGTTGGAAACTGGTAACACAAAGATAAAGATAAAAGACACTGTTGGTACTTCCAAGGCACTCCCAACCTATTGGGGAAGATAATTACAATATGCTGAATAACAAGATGTCACAGAGTCATATGCGCACAGGAAATTAGGGGAGCAAACAGGACACTTGATCCATATTATGAAAAGAGTGATGGGAGGGAAAGTTCTTGAGGAAAGATTAAATGGAACTGAATTTTGAGGAATGCATTGGATTTATCTATGCAAAAAGTCAAAATCAAGAAATATTAAAGAATGTACAAAAGAAGAGAAAGAAAGAGTGCTGTTGGAAAAACTGTAAATAATTCACTATTACTGGAGGATAGGGCGAGAAAGGGAAACAGCAGGAAATGAGATTGGAGAGGCCAGCCAAGGCACCATTATAAAAGGCCTTCTACATCACCCAAAGGGTTAAAGACACTATCCTAGACCCAGTAGAGCAACATTGAAGAAATTCAACCAGGAAGAGTTATAATATGTATCAACAAGGACCGTAGGAAGAGTAACCATGATAATAGCAGCAAGCAAATATTGAGCATTATTTATTTGCAAGGCGCTGTGCTAAATAGATGACTCATTTAATTCTCAAGACAATGCTCTGATATAGGTAAATCCCAATTTACCAATGAGGAAATTGAGACTTCTAGAGGTTAAATAACTTGCCCAAGGTCACAGCTAGTAAGTATTACAATTGGTTATAAATCCAGATCTGTCTCATTCAAGAACCCACGATCTTAGCCACAATGTTCAAATTTATGTTTTAGAAATATCAATTCAGCAGCAGTGTGGAGAACTGATTGAAGGAGACCAAGCCCAGAGGCAAAGAATCCATTCAGTAGACTATTACACAAATACAGTTTTAAAAAGTTAAGAGCCCATTCCCAGAGACTAGTAGCACAGATACAGAGAAAGAGATGGATATAAGAAATGTGAAGGAGATTTAATAGGCAAGAGTTGGTAACTGGCTGGTTGTGGGAATGAGCAGGAGAAATCAAAGATAATAACCAAGTAACCGGGTTGATGATAAGGTGTTTGGGATGCAGAAACTGGGAGATGATAAAATCAATCTGGGATGGAGTAATTGGGAGATGATAAAATCAATGTTGAGATTGCGGTACTTGTAGAAAAATCATATGGAACTGAGTATCTAGAGAGAGATTTGACAGGCCTCAGAATATAGGTTGTAGATGCAGCCATGGAGCTGGAAAAAAAAAGAACTCAGCCAGGGAGAATCTATACAGTAAATGAAACAGTGAGATGAGGATGTAAAGCTGGAAACATCAATATTTGAGTGTATATCTTGGGTACAAGATGAAGATTTAGCAAAGAAGACTGAGAAGGCATTTCCCTAGGATTATGAATACAACCAGAATAGTTTTAAAAAGGAAGAGTTGTAAATAAATTTTAAAGTTGTAAATAATGACAAAAGCCACAGAGAATAACTTTTTAGTTCTGCTTGGAAGAACTATGGGTGATTTTATATTATTCTTTATAGGTTACTATAGCTTATTTTTTTGAATACAACTAGTTTTAACTCATACATAAAATGAAACATTCCCCATAAAATTTAGCAACAAAATTGTTGGTAATCAGACAACAGCAGGCTCACTAGAACGCATTGAAGAGACAAAGATACACTGCAATTCACGCAGAAAGTGAAGAGAGCAAAAGTACGTTTCTTTTTCAAACTGAATAACCAAGAAGGAAAGAGAGAGACAGCGTAAGAGATGATCAAGGCCATCTAAAGTGTAGGAAGAGTGAGTTTTGTGTTTAAGATGGGAAATACTCGAACACACTTCTATTATTAAAGAATAAAAGGCTGTCAGGTATAAAAAACAAAGCTGTTGCCAGTCAAGAGAGAGCAGCCTCACTCAACAAATGTACTTCAGACAGCCTTTCCTGACAGAAAGTAGAGGGACGACACACAAGGCTGGAGGGGGTGTTTGTTCCATATTAGGAGGAATTCTAAGGATGAGGAGAACACTATAAAGCCTCCCTTGGGTTTTGTCGTGCTCTGTTATCTGTTACAAAAGTGTGGGCATGGGAGAAAGGCTCTGTCAAGCTCGGAGTCAAGTAGGAACATTTTCTTGTGAACATGCTTGGACTCAGAAAATTTTCCCTTAACACTATGCATAGGGGACAGAGTTAAGAGTTATGAAGAGATAGAAGACAAAGCAGAAAGAGAAGATAACTAAGGGAGCCAGGTCCGTGGCCAGATACTTTTTAGTGGATTGGGCAGAAAGTTGAGAAATTTTCCACCTTATAGCCTCTATTTTCTCTGTGAAGTAAGAAATTAGACCTTTCATTGAAAGTAAGGAAAATGCACTCAAAGAACAGGTCTGATGAGACTAGAGTAACCAACTCCTTCCAGTTTGCCTGGAGATTGTCTGGCTTTAGTACTGGAAGTCCATGTCCTGGGACCCCTCAGTCTTGTATAAACCAGGACACTGGTCACCCTACGTGAGATTGTGATTCATTGCAATAGTTGAGCAGAATGAAGAAATAATTTGAAGATAAAATAATAATAATTAATAATAAAAGTAATAATTAGAACCTAACTAAGGCTGGAGACAAGAAATTGGTAGTAATTCCAATCTATATAGTCCTGTGATTTAGCAATGCTCTGTGCTTTGGTATGTTTCAATATGTCCAAAATGGTGGGACAGAAAGGCAAATACTTTTAAGATAGCACTAAATATCTCTATTGTTTATAATTTCTGTACTTCCTGAAGAGGAGGTGTGTGAGCTGAGGCAGAGTCAGGAGGAAAGAAAGTAGACATAGAAGTTCTGGTGTTCGATCTTTCCTGAAGGGAAAAATTCACATGGCACTTTCTAATTCCATGCTTTCCCTAGAAGTTCAAGTTTTTCAAAATAATAAATCACTTATTTCTTCCTTCCATAGGAAGCAAAGCCAGGTGACCAGTTTTAAACCCTCAAATACTATTGTGTTATTGTCAGCAGGATAGATAGAGAAAGAAAAATAAATCTTCCTTTGTTTTTAATTCAGGTGCAGAGAACAGAGGGACATCTTAGCAGAGATGTCATAGCAAGACATGTAAGAGGATCTCTGAGTCAAAACTGCCCGAGGTCATCGGGCACGGTTTTGAAACCTGGCTGTGTGTCCACATCACCCATGTGCCCAGGTGTACCAGACTTCCTGCAGAATCTCCAGGGGCTGGGCCCTGAATCAGTGCTTGCAGCAGGCTTCCCAAAATGGTCCTGGTGCACCACCAGCTTCAGCATCCAGAGATCTCGGGCAAGATCTGGAGCAGTATACAACACTTGGTAGCTGCATAAGAGCTCCAAGAAAGTTTCCATCCCTAGAGATGGTCCACTCACAAAAGAAAAATAAGTTAGAACCATCTTTGAATCTAACTGGAAATAGATTTCTTTCTCTCTAATTCTTTTTTTCACAATGGGTTTGCATTTTCTCATACATAACTAATCAACACTGTTTTTAGTTTTGCTCTTTTGGAGGCAAGGAATGGAGACTAATTCAATCTGCCTCAAGAAGACGGGAATTTATTTTAAGAATGTACGTAGACGAGACCTGGAACTAGACAACGCTGAGGAACTAAATCTAAAGCAGCTCCAAGGACTAACCACACAAGAGATTGCTCTCTCAGGGCATCTCTGCTTCTCTCTATAGGAAGAAAAAACAAAGATGAAGGACCAGGTGTTATAAAACGTGACTCCCTAGAAACAGAGCTTGGTAATGGACAGTTTTCATTAGAAGGGGATGTGGTTAGTGAGGTCCAGTGGGCATTTCTAGTGCAAATATCTATGCTGTTTTTTGTTAAAATGTTTTTACAGCAGAAAACTGAATCATGTTTTCCATCTATATCTTTATAAATACTTGAAAACTAAATCTTGTTTATTTTTTCCCCTAAATCTTCCTCAGATTCACTTCACTCCACATGCATCACTCTTGCTGGTACAATGGTACAATGAGATCCCTTTTTATAAGGCCTTAAAATTTTTCCCATTCAAGACACTATACTTAAGCAATTCAAACTTCCTTGAGTGTCTGAAGCATACTCCCAGGTAGACTGGAAAGTACTTGAAGGCAGGTTCCTCTCCCATTCCCCCTAAACACATACCTACACAGCTGGGAAGCCACACCAGACACCATCTTATGAAGTTCAAAATGATAAAGTAGACTCATGGAGATGAGCTGATTCCCCGGTCAATAGTGATGAATGAACATAGACCAGGTCTTCCGCCTCTCTGATGTCTCCCTACTCCAAACTACCCATGGACTGAAAATCGATTCGAGTGAAACGCCAAATTTACAGGACCTCAATCACATCATATAATATTTTTAGATTAGTGAATAAACAGATTTTAATAAAATATTATTTGACCCTAACACTCTGAAATACATCTAAAAATAAATCGTTTTGTTTGGCATGTTAAATGGCTGAAAAATTACAAGTTCAAATAATTTTATACTATTTACAGATTAATATACAGACGAATTTACTGGCTTGTTCTTGAAACAGTTCCTTTTAAACTGTTATCACTTGAATCTTCTTACTCCACTGATTCTTTTCCCTATAATATTATCTTCTCAGAAAACCAAATAATATTGCCAAGTTCAACCTAAACTTATTCCTTAAACAAATTATTATTCTAGGTCTAGGAGTGAGAGGTGACGGTGATGAATATGGTCTGTGCCCTCAAGGTACTTGCTTTCTGTTTGGAAAATAAATCCATAAACAGGTAATTACATTATAACATGAAAAGTGTAATGCTAGTTGCCCCCTGGGTATTGCGAGAGCACTGTAGAGTGGACACTTGCCCCAACCTGCAGAGGTCAGAGAAAGCTTCCGGAGGTCTGCGATGTGGAGCTGAACAGACTTCTTCATGCTCCTTCCCTAACCTGCCTTAACAGGCTGATGTCTCTTTGGCCACTAGCAAATCCTGGTAAATATGTCTTGACTCCATCAACTTCTATCTCAACTGCAGCCTCCTGACTCTAAACCACCATCGTTTCTCACCTAGGCTACCAAAATAGCCAACTGCCAATTTTCTCTTCTTCTTCATTTGTGTGCCTTTAGTTTTCCGCATGGTACCCAAAGTAATAAACCAGATCACTTTACATTTCTGTTTAATTCTTCTATGACCTCCCACATTTCAAGTAGCAACCAGACGTCTTGCGGCAGCTGATAAGCTCTTGGGTTGGTCTCATTTCCTACGTGCTTCTCCAGTCTCAAGCTCATTCCACTTCCCTCCTTCACTACCCTCCTGGCCCAACGAATTTCTTCCCATTTCTCAGACACAAGTTCTGTGTCCCTTCGGGGCTTCTGCACATGCTGTTTTCTCTGGAACACTCTTTGTCCTCTCAGTCTCGCCTTTCCTTCCTTGGCTACTTTCTACCTTTCAGGTCTCAAGTTAAATATCTCCCCTTCAGAGATTTCCGGTTATCTGAAGTGGACCTCCGTGTTATTCATTTTCCACCTCCATCCTTTGCTTATGCCTTTGTGGCACCTACTACAAGTGGAAACAATATGTTGATGGCTCATTTACTGTGTACTGCCCATCTGCTCACCAGGTTGTAATTTGCTCCATAAAGCACAGACCAGCTCTATTTTGTTCGCCCCTGTATACCCAGCATCTAGTAGAATTTGGCCTCAGAATTAGGCATTCCTTAAGAATTTGTTGCATGAATGAATGAATGCACATACCCTTGATTTAGCGAATCAGGAACACTTATTTTTTAACTGACTTCCCTTGTGCTCTTAGCATCTCTCATGAACACCCTCCACCCAGTCACAAATACTGCTTCTAGTTTAGGGCCATCTCAAAATCCCACTTTCTTTGTGAATTCTTTCCTAATTTCTCCAACGTGGTTCATCATTCTTTCCTATGAAGGCACATAAGGATTTTTGCTTCTTTTAGGCCCGCTTACCGTATAGGTTTTTGTGTATTTCTCTCTCTCTCTCTTACTAGATCATAAGTCCCTTAAAGCCAGGAACCATGTTCTGGCCACTTTGAATCTACCATAGCACCAGGTTATCTTCACCAATGGTGATCACTCTGTAATGGTGATGAGTGGATCAACTGATAAAATAAGTTTTGACCAAGTTAAAAAGAGTGGCTTGTTGGAAATAGAATTTAAAGATGGAACCTGGATAAGGCTCTGGAATCATTTATTGTGTGATTTAAATTAGTGTTTTTTCACTTGTTATTTTTTTATATTCATGCTTAATGTGGTATCTTGATCACACTGTGTCCTTTCTCAGTGAAGTTGTCAAAACCCAGCTGGGCTGGTCAACAAGATGTTGGTGTTGCTGTGACAGCTCGTCAACAATGACACTCTCTGTACTCACCATAAAAAAAAAAATTAGTATGTTATACAAAAAGGAAAACTGTATCAAGAACAATGTGAAGGCATTATTCGTAAGAGGAGTTTCTGCAATATTTGGGAATAGCCCAAGACAGATAAGACTGTGTACATTTCTATGACCACTTCCATGAGATTTGCTTATTTCACTAAACACTAAACTCAGATCCAGATTTCAATAATAGAGAGGCTAAGGGATATTAGCTTTAGCTTCAAAAGAAACCTCCAAAAAGGACTTTAATTAAAGGGACTTATAGCAATATGGTGTGTACAGATGTTTTCAATATAATTCATCTACCACACACCCTACATCTTAAACTCCTATTTATGTAACTTAGGTTTTCTGAAATAAAAATACTAGCCATGGTTATTTATAGCACAATGAAGGTTGTTAACAGTCTAAAACAGGACAGTGACCTTTACATTGTTCTGTATTACTATGCAGAAAAGGCAATTTACTTCATAGCCTATTGAATATAGAAGCCATTTTCAGATACATCTAGTGTAAGTGGTAAAATTGCAGAAAATTACACAGACAGCATGATAGCTTTTTTCCTACTCTAAAATAAACCACCTAAATGCCTTCAAATTCTGCAAAATCATTGCTTTTTTTAGAATCAATGGTTTCCTAAATTATCACAAGCTGTCAAATTTTGCAACCATATGTGATTACTTTATGGTTAATACATATTTATTGATGACCACTGATTTAACATAGACTGTAAGGGGTATCACAGTGGACCAGAACAAACCTCACAGAATAACACTAGCATCATTCTATTGAGAGGGGAGGGGAAAGGATCAGTAAGGAAGTGACCCCACATGAAAATACCCTTTATGAAATCATCAGTAAAGAAAGCCTGGAGGAAGACATTGCCCACCCACCAACAGTTCCTAGCCCCTTATGGGTCTTTCATCTCTAAATTTATCTAAATTCTCTAATTTTTTTAACCATTTTGTGCTGCAGACTTTCCCTCATAATTCTTTAGAATCATGATTGGTAAGTTTGGTAATTCTAGTTGGAGAGTTTGAACAAATCTCCCTGTGAGTTGTTTTCAATTTTTGTGATTGTATGAACTTTGGTCTTCCTTCTCATTCACCAATGTTTGACTTTTCAGACTAGAGCTCAACATTGTTATTCCATCATCTTGCCGAGTTTAAGAATCTCAATCTCCTTGATCATTCAAATTGCCCTTCCTCAGAACTTTCTAGTTCTTTTACAGTGTCAGTTACTATTCTTTTTAACTCTGTCAAAGCCAAGTGATTCCTGCTATTTGAACTCTAAGATCATTCACGTGCCAACATTGAAAGATTTATACATTTTCTAACAGATGCAGTAGTCAACGGAAAATCACATCAGATCTTGAAAATTGTAAATTAAGAATAACCCAGAACTTACTCTGTAGCTGTGTAGGCTGCTAATATCTACCCACTAGTCTAGACTTATCTGAGTGTGTTAGAACACCTTTCTACCTAAAAAGTCTCTTCTAACTTGCCATATATGGTGTTGGAAATTCCACTGTTGTAACCACTCATTAATATGCTAACACTTTACCTATCTAAGAGAGGAAGTCTGCTGATACATTGTGATCTGATTAGTGAATAATACGTCCTCAGCCCTGAGAGGTTAGTGTGCCAGGCAGGTAGAATGTGATGGGATAATTGTGTCAAGAAATGTCTGATTTTAAAGAAATATATACAAAGGTAGCCCTAGGTAAGACTTCTCAGGAGATAATGTATAATCAAGTGCGAGCATCCAGCAAACAGGGCCTCAAAGTTGGGCACCTAAAAAAGGTGGAAACAGTGATAGTAACAGCGGCAAGTAAGTTTAAAATTGGTCCCAAATAAAAATGTGCTGTTTTCTTAACTCAAATGCCATAGTTGTACTGGAAATTGCAATCTATAAGACATCAAGTACATGTAACTGCATAAATACAAATAATAATTTACTCTAAGTTTGATGGTTAACTCACAAACTGATAACACATTAAAAATATTGACAAGGTATATCTTTAATTAAAAAGACATACAAATGGATTCTTAAGAAAGAACACTTGTGAAGAATTCAGACTTATTATTAAACAAAGATATGCACATGGAAGCAGGAATAGATGACATTTTTACCTATTAAAATGGCAAAGATTAAAAAATTTTATCCTAAATGCAGCTGCAATGAATCTGGTGGGAATGAAAATAGGCACAACCTTTCTGGGAAATACTTTGGCAATATGTATCAAGGTCCTCAGTAATATCATACCCTCGAAAAAGAGTCTGTTTCCAGAAATCTCTCCTTAGGAAATAATCAGAGATGCAAAAAAGGAGATGTTACCAGCATTATTTGTAACAAGAAATAGATACAGTTACATAAATATATAGGTATATCAAAATGGTTACATAAAGTAAGGTTGAACTATAAAAGAATATTATACAACTATTAGAAATATTTTTTATAAATATTTAACAATACGGGAAAATAGCTATGAATCTTAAGAAGAAAAGTATGGAAGTAAATATTAAATCTTATATGAGATTTTCTCTAGGTGATGGAATTGTACTTGATATTTACTTCCCCGTTTATACTTTTCTGTTTGTTCTACAAAATGATGCATTCCTTATCTGTTCTGAGGGAGGAGGGGAGATATGTTTGTAAAGCAAATAAGACTCTAAAGGAGAACTTCTTAGGCCTTACCAGTAATTGCAAAATGCGTCCGAGAAAGTAGAACCCAGACAGGAAACTGAACTCTGGACACACAAGGGCAGTGTCAGTGTCCAGCTCTTCCCCACAGTCTCCCAGTCACCTGACACACTACCACCTAATGTACTAAATTACCACCTTACACTTTGAATCTTGAAGTTGTGGATTCTGAAAAACAGTGTCCCTCTTACAGAACCAAAAATTAAGAGTATTAACCAGCATTTATCAAATGCTTACCTGCATTAATTATCAAATGCTTTAGCTGTATTAATTTATCCTCGCAACCCTATTTTTACTGATGAGGAAACTGAGGGTCAAAGAGACTAAATAACACTTGGTTACCAAAAAATAATAATGTACAGTCGTCAAGCAATAGAGCCAAAATGTAAGCCAGGGAGTTAGACTTCAAAGCATGTGCTTGTAACTATCAAACTATTCCACATCTCTAATAACATCAAGCCACTTGAAGTTTCTAACTTATTAGTCTTTAATTTTGACTGAATCCATTAGTTGCAAAAGCAGTGATTTATGTTTGACCTACTTATCTCTGTGACCAAATTCATCAGAACTACAAATTTTCTGGTCCCCACTCCCTGAGACAATCATTTTAGCTCATATCATTTCCATCAGAGGTTTACAAGGAAGGCAGCAAGAAGGAGGATTAGAAAACGGATAAAAAAAGAATATTCTACTTTGTGAAATAACTGTAGGTGATTGTGCCAGTCAGTCCTTTCCTGGAGTTTGGAGACATAGATGGGTGATTGGCTTCTCCAGGCATCCACATGCAGAGCCAAGACAGAAGATTGCTTTCCCCTCATCACCTGGTCCATGGGCCACAGTCTAGGACTTAGGGTGTAGCTAAAATTTTAATGAAACACGTATTCTTAGTGTAGTTTCAATGTTATGGTTGGTTTGAAATTATTGAATTCTGAAACTGTCTGCTTTACTTTGTCTTCCAACTGGACAAAAAGATTTTTCTATAACCAAGAATCTGCCATTTTATGGCTTTATAAAATTTCAGTTGTCAACAAATTCTCCATCAAAAGCTTTCCTCAACCATTCTATTGCACTTTTAAATAAATCAGAAGAGCATTCTACTTCAAATGGAAAGCAGATTGACTAGGCAATAAATTCCTTCTTTTATGACAATTTTCCCTGGAGCTGTGTTTATCAATACCACCGAGATACTACAAACATTTGCTGTAAGATCAAAAAGTAGAAGAGTTGGTACAGTGACCATATAAAGCTTTGTTCTGCTTTGTTTGAACTTAAAGGAGAGAATGTTGTGATATTTTAAAAGCAAAATAAAGGAGATAGGACAACCGGCTAGTCAATTATTTAAGAAAAAATAATAAGCCAAGTACTGTCCTCAGGACTTTCAAAACAAAAATGGAGAGGGAAATACAAACAATCAAATAAAATTCTAGCTAGATTAAAGATATCGACTGAAAAAATAAAACCATAAATAGCAGAAAAAACATGGGCATGTTATTTTATAAACTTGAAGTATAGAAGACTATCCTAAGTATCATATCAGTCCAGAAGTCATAAAGGAAAAGATTCATATGTTTTACTACAAACAAATAAAAATTTTATATCACAACAACGTCAAAAGACAAAGAGTAAACTAGGAAAAATATTTCCAATACCCGTGAAATACACGGAATTATGTCAATTTTTCAAGACCACTTAATAGTAGAATGAGGAGAAGCAGAATAAGGGGAACCAGACTTTCACACATTTTACTTCACATCCTCCCAAAATAAATAGTTTTACCAGAAGCATGTATTTTTGTCATAATTCAAAAGGAAGGAGAAAGAGTAGTGGAAGAGGTAAAAGAAGAGTGTTCAAAAAGAAATTTAACATGTACCGTATTTTCCATACAGATCGAGATCATCATAGTCGAATATCCTCAGCCATCTAATAACTAAAAGAGGCCGCAATGACTTCCAGGTGCAACCACATCTGAATTCAATCAACCGGCACCAGGATTTGGTGCTCTTGATGTTCAGAAGTCATCAGATGCATTGCTGCCTTTTAAAATTTTAAATTGAGAACCAATCATTTTGAGTCCTCCTGCTTTTCAAAGTTTATGTTATAAAAATGCATTGGCATAAACTATTGCAGTTGGGGTTTAAATAGTGTAAATGAGCTTCCTTCAGTTTGTAAACTATAATTTCCCCAGGACAGTATGCTGTCTTTTTTTTTTTTTCACTTTGCTAGAAATTAATCTCATATCACACTTCTCAGAAAAACAATTGGATTCTAAAGCTCATAATTAACATTGAAGAGGGTAACAAATACCTGCCAAGATCAAATTTCATGGTGACCTACAGAATTGATACACTCAGATCATAGTCCAAGTTTTGTAAACAGAGTATATCAATTAGAAAGTCTATGTCATGAGGAAACATAAAGAGATCACCTATGGTAACAAAAATTCTTTTTTAAAAATTTTCTTCTCTTCCACCTACTTTCCCTACTTGTCTTGCAAATATGCAGTATCATGTTTTAAAACACATAACAAAAGAGGAACACACGGCTTTACAAATGTTTCTAGTTTGTGAATTTATGTTAACTCTTACAAAATAAATAAAAATCAATTTGCATTTTGATGCATATGTAGCACATTATATTTATTTTAAAAGTATAATTATATGAAACCAATACTATCTTGGATAATCCAGGATCAAATATGGAGCAATATTTATTTCTTGTAGGATTAAGTAAGTACATACTCTAATTTTCAACTTTACCAAGGAACATTTCTTGAGCAAGGTAGATATAAGATGGATTAAGAAGAAAAACTCAGAAGCCTGGTCTAGCTATGTATATGAAGCAATCTTAAATGACTAATTTTATAACACTGATGCTGCATCATCAAATTTTGGTTACATTGAAACAAAATTCCAAGCTAAAGTGATTTTAATATTTTAAAATGTATCCCAATGACAAATATCCAGGATGAGTAATTATTTTCTTGAAGAAGTGAAAAAGATCGTCTTTTGGAAAAGCTCCTTATCACACTTATTTAGAAACTTCTGAATTCAATTTACATTTCAAAAGTAGACCTCTCTATTCAGTAGAAGACCACATTATCAAGACAAATTTTTACCCATTGAGAAATTTAGATATTATTCCCATTAATATCCAAATGGCAACTAAAACTCTTTCTTTCAAACAAGAACATTTAGATTAAAAGCCGAAATAGCCCTTTCCTTGGTATGGCAACTGATTAAATGTAAGATGTTGTTTGGAATGGGTTTTTTCCAATCTGTTGGAAAGTATCTAATGTTGTAACAGATACTTCCTTTGAACTCTTGCCCAGAACTGGATTGCTAAAAAAATTGATGTTGAAGCATCACTGACTGAATATTTTTTCTTGGACACCATACAACATGTTGCAAATTCTTTCCCAGGGGAACTTCTTAGACCAGGGTGTGTTGGTCAGCTTGCTTATAAAAGTGTTGACATCATGCAGAAGATACCAAATGATGCGAACTCCCAGACACCGGTGAAAGCAATTAGTCCAATCACATGTTTGAATTGACTAGTTACATATGTTAAGGCTCTTTTGTCTGTTTGTGTCACAAATATAGACCAACAAACTACCCACTTTTCATCATTCATCAATAATTTATTAATAATTAAAATAATGCTAAGAACTTTGGTAGGAGATGAACAGACCGAATTCCTCTCCTTGAGGAGTTCCTATCTTATAATCTACCCTCGTTCGCACCTTCCTTAGCTGTCCTGACGTGGATCCATGAAAGGAAAGGGAAAAAGCTGTTTTTATCCCTCCTCCTAGAGTTATCCTCAAACTTGATGTTTAGATTAACTCAGCTCAGTTTTCCAAATTAACACATTTCAGTCTAATAATAGACATTTGCCTTCCTTTCCAGTTGACCACATTGGTCCCTTCAACTGAATAAGGGCTAACTGTATTTGCAGGATACTCCTTCTAAAATATAGAACATTTGATGCTCAGGTTGAGGAAGGCTTGCTACAGACACATGCAGATTTGCTCTGAGAAGTTATTCACAGTGGTTTTCAAAATACAATCCCAGCAGTGTGACGGAAAAACACTTTCTTGTTGAGGGGTGGAGGGAGGTCTCAAACTACATGTTCCTATATTTTAAGGGAGAAGAGAAACACAATTTATTGATCTTCAGATATCTTATACAATTATTTTATGTAATCCTCAAAACATATTTATGTAGTAGTATTTTTACTCCAATTTTGCCGAAGAAATGATGGAAAAATAAAGAGGTAAATAGCTCACCTGAGGAATTCTGGAATTTAAACACAGGTCTGTCATTCTAAAAGACTGTTTTATTGCTATTACACCACATGGCCTGAAAATTTAACAGCAGGTATAACTGTATGTATCTTGAAACCATTCCCTGTGAGGCAATAAAGCACGGATAATGAAGACTGCCCTGATCAAGAAAACAAACTCGGAGCTTATTTACTTGCTGGGTGGGAACATGGTACACACAGAAGTAAAGAAATTCTCTAAGTTGGTCTTTTAGGAGGAAATGTCATGGTGAGTGTATATGCTAGAAACAGGGAAGGAATTCATGGGCACAGTGTTAATTAAGGACCAAAGTTTGCACTCTGGATGGGATGGAATGATTCCATAAATCTGGCACTGTTGGTTAAAAAAATTCCTTGTACATGGGTCAGGAAAGAGTCTTCAGTAAGAATGGAATTTTCTGTAAGTGGGCAACTCAAAGTTCATGGTCATTTAACAGCTTCATGTGATTAGAACCAGTTATGGTGACACACAGTATTTAGGTTTTTTTTTTCGTTTAGTTGATATTTAAGTACTTGTTAAAGATCTATTTAACACATCAATGAGGGAATTAGCAAGGTGGCAAATCTGGTTCAAAGGAGGGACACTGTATTTATAGTCACTAAATGAAAGAAGGCTAGGATAAAATTGCTAAATTATTTACAAAACTGGTTAACGCCCTCGAGGGCAATAGTACTGTAAACTTTATTTTGTAAACTCTTATCCATAAAAAAAGGATTTGCATTTCTACTAGACAAAATTCATTTAAATTATTATTTATTGGACAAAGATCATTTGCATTGTTATGTTTTCTGAAAGTTAATAGCTAAACTTACAGAGGTGTAAAACACCCTAATCAACAGTAAATAATAAGTCAAACCTACGTAATCCTGAAGAATTAGAAAACTTATAGGTGGACCTATTAGATAATGCTCCAGTAGCATATCGAAAAGATATGCATTTATCCTTTTGTCTATTTCCAAATTTTGGATTTTTTTTTCTTTAACATTCCTCCTTTGTGATGAAAAATGATCACCAGTGATTAATGTTGATCATGAAAATGCTGGACTCATTGATATTTGGCTTGCTCTCTAGACACAGGAGTTGCAAAATTTGTTCACTTGTATAAGCCTCCTTGTAGTATGGTCAAGAAATATAGAGTTACATAGTGATAGGCAACCAGTAGGTGCAGGAAATTATCCTCTATCTGGAGATTTCATAGGAATCTAGTATGGTATTTACAATAGTCTCCATCATCCGGAGGTTCATTTTGAGTAATTTAGCACTTGTAAAGCCTGAAAAAACTAAGTCAGTAGAGAATTACCTTACACAGATGAGAAGATATAAACAACTAAGTGGGAAGTTATCAGAACAAGGTTTAATAGAAATCCTTGAAAAAGCCAACAAACAGAAAACAAAACAAAAGTTAAGCTCAACAGAAGAAAAGTCATAGACTCTGATGAAGATGACGATTATTGAATTAAAAATGTTTAGAAACTGGAACTTAATAGAACAATTCTAGCACAGATAACACTTGGCAGAAGTTAAGATCTGATCGATGTTTACTTTCTTTGTTGTCTATATGCCTTGAAAAAATACTTGTTATGCCAAAAAAAATTGGAACGTTCCCCATGAGGCCCTGAGACTGTAATTCTTTCTTGAAAACTAAATTTCTAGACTGGAACTTTGAGAAAAGTCTTCAGACTACTATCAGAGGAAATAAGACATTACCTATTGATGATAACACTGAACCATTGTATTAAATTATTTCTGTAGCCAAAAATTTCAGAATTCTTTTTAAGTGCTATTAGGATATTATATGTGTGATAAGGGGTTAATATATACAAAACTCATACAACTCAATAGCAAAAAAACAATCCAATTGAGAAAAAAGGCAGAGGACCTGAAGACACATTTTTTCAAAGAAGATACACAGATGGCCAACAGGCCAACGGGTACATGAAAAGGTGCTCAACATCACTCTGGGAAATGCAAATCAAAACCACAATGAGATACCACCTCACACCTAGAAGAATGGCTATTATCAAAAAGATAACAAGTGCTGGTGAAGATGAGAACACTTTGTACTATTGATGGGAATGTAAATTGATGCAGCCACTATAGAAAACAGTATGGAGGTTCCACAAAAAATTAAAAATAGAACTACCATATAATCCAGCAATTCCACTTCTGGGTATATTTTCAGAAGAAATGACATCAATATCTCAAAGAGATATCTGCACTCCCATGTTCATTGCAGCATTGTCTACAATAGCCAAGACATGGAAACAACCTAAGTGTCCATCAGTGGATGAATGGATAAAGAAAATGTGGTATATATATACAATGGAATATTGTTCAACCATAAAAAAGAAGGAAATCCTGCCATTTGTAACAACATGGATGAATAGTGAGGGCATTATGCTAAGGGAAATATGTCAGACATTAAAGATAAATACTATATTATCTCATTTATATGTGGACTCTAAAAAACTTGAACTCATAGAAACAGAGAAGATTGGTTTTTGCCAAGGGCAGGGAGGTGGGGGAAATGAGTGAAGGTGGTGAGAGTACAAGCTTCCAGTTACAAGATGAATAACTTCTGGGGATCTAACGTACAGCATGGCAACTGTAGTTAACAATACTCTACTGTATATTTGAGAGTTAATAGAGTAGATCTTAAAAGTTCTCACCACAAAAATAAATAATAATTGTAACCATGTGAGGTGATGGTCGTGTTAACTAACCTTATTGCGGTAATCATTTTGCAGTACATGTGTATACCAAATCATCACATTTTACAACTTAAACTTACACAATGTTATATGTCAATTATATCTCAATGAAGCTAGAAAAAAAGAACTCTTATAATTCAACAAGGTAAACAACCCAATATAAAAGTCTGGAAAGGATTTTAACAGAAACTTCACCAAAAAAGATCTACAAATGACCAATAAACACATAAAAGATGCTCACAAGCATCAGTTATCAGAGGCTTGCAAATTAAAACTACAAAAACACATCTGCTAGTATGCATAAATTAAACAGAAAATGCCAAGTGTTGGCAAAGATGGGGAAAACTGGACTCATATATTGCTAGTGGGACTGTAAAACATACCCACTCTGGAAAAGGACTTACTAACTCCTAATAAAAACAAATATACACTTACCATACAACCTAGCAATTCCACTTTTAAGTAGTTACCTAAAGAAAGTAACGTATGTCCACAAAAGGATTTTTATACAGATGCTCATAGCAACAAATTACTGATATACACGGTAACACGGATGGATCTTGGAAGCATTATGCTGAGCAAAAAAGAGACACAAAAGAACACATAATATGTAATTGATTATTGTATCTTATTCTATTTATGTGAAGTTCTAAAATTGTTAAAACTCTTCTCTAGTAATAAAAATCAGGTCAGTGGTATCTGAGGTGAGAGGTCGGGGGCTGAGATTGACTACAAAGGAGTACAAGCAAACTTTTGAGGTGGAAAAGTCTCATATCTTATTTAGGGTAGTGGTTACATGGATATACACATTTGCTTAAACTCATAAAATTGTACACTTAAAAAACTGTGCATTTCAATGTATGGAAATTATTCTTCAATAAAGTTGATTTATTAAACAAAATCTATTCAAGGATGTCATCCATGGTGTGGTGTCCTAATTGGTATTACCATTCTTATATGAGAAGACTAGGGTAGGAAACCAAAGTAAACACTGATCTAACCCAGAGATATTCCAGGCAGAACTAACCAGGAGGCTCACTCCTACCCTCTAGGGCACACAGAAATGGTGAAACAGTAACTTACCCCTGCTACAGATGACCCCTCAGTAGATCTATATCTATATCTAAATCATTATCTGCATCTCTCTCACCTGGTCGTAAAGTCATTCAGGGTAAAAATATCAATTCAGGGTAGAAAATATCGATTTAGGATAAAAAATATCAAAACAAAACAAAACAACAAAACATCAACCTGAAGAAAGCTATGAAATAAGTAGATTTACTTAAAGAGACAATGAAGATTAACAACTCTAAGAAAAGAGCTTCCTATGATTAACAAATGGCATACTTGTACAATAAATCAAATATAACTTCTAGAAATAAAAAAAAAATAGCCATAAGTGAAACTCAATGGATTGATTAAATAGCAGATGAGACATATCTGTAGGGAAAAGTAATGAGGTAAAAGAGTATGGAAATCAACAGGAATGCAGAACAGAAAGACAACAATGTAGAAAATACGAAAGCATTGTCAAAATGAGGTGAAATATTCATCCAAAAGGAGTTCCAAAGGGAGCAAACACAGAGAAAAGAAGAATGGTAGATTGATTGCACTAATGGCCCCCATGTTTTGCCAGTCCCCGTGTCAGACCCTTTACATGTGTCTTTGCTGCTTCACCCATAAAGAGGTTGAAAATATTTTCCACCTCTCAATTCTGAGATAAGCTGTGTGGGTTGGTTTAGCCAATGGGTTGTTGGCAAATGTGCCACAAGCAAGGACTTGAAAAGTGCTTACACTTTCCGCTTGTCTTCTGAGCCCTGTGAATGCCAAGAGGTCATGCAGGAAGGTGCACTGCAAGATGAAAGATGATGCAAAGCCAAGTTACAGTCATCCCACCTGAGGTCGTCCTAGATCAGCTGGCAGAGTGCTGACTCCCAGACATGTGAGTAATCTCCGCCAAGACAAACAAGATACCTAGACAATCACAGCTGATCACAAAAGCACAGGTAGCCCAGACCAAGTCAATTGCGCTCAGCCCAGACCGGAAGAACCCCACAGCCCATGATGTAAATAAATGTTTATTGCCGTATGCCACATAGGTTTTATTGATGTTTATTATGCAGCCTTATTGTGACAATGGAGAGTGCAGACAGGAAGATAAGCAATACTCAAAGAACCGTGAGAGTTTTCCAGAATTGAAGAGAATACAGTATGTGAAAAAATGTGACATTGTGGTGAATTGAGGAATTGTGAGTGGTTCAGTAGTCTGGGTTATGGGTAGGATGCCCAAAGATAACTCAAGAAATGTAAATCGATTTTTAAAAACTGAGTTAAGATTACCTCACTATAATTTAAAATACATTAATAAAGCCACGTATTTCTTGGAGGTAGGAGAATAATACCATAAATCAAAATTCTTCCAGGTCTTACATGCCAAATGGTTAACAGGCACCAATATCATCTCTACCTTTTAATCACGTACTACTTTCCTGGGGCTGCTGTAATCAAGTACCACAAACTGGATGGCTTAACATAACAGCATTCTATTGTCTCACAAATCTAGAGTTTAGAAGTCCAAAATCAGGCTATGAGGAGGGCCAGGCTCCCTCCGAAGTCTGTAGGGGAGAATCTTCGCTTGTCTCTTCCACATTCTGGTGGCTTCCCAGCAGTCCGTGGCATTCTCTGGCTTGAAGCTGCAGCACTTCCAACTCTGCCTCTGTCGTCACATGGAGTTCTCCCTTGGTGTCTCTCCTTTTCTTCTTATAAGGACAACAGTCACATAGGATTAGGTCCCCCCCAATCAAATATGACCTCTTCTTCACTTGACTACATTTGCAAAGACCCTATTTCCAAATAAGGCCACGTTCACAGGTACCAGGGTTTAGAACATCAAAATACCTTTATGGGAGACATAATTCAACCCATAACAAACCATATTTCTGAAACTCATAAAATGCATCCATAGTTCATCACAGTTTTTATGTTGCATGTACATTCTAATGTGCACAAAGATCATTTTAATATTCTGTATCAATTACATGAACTTTAGACTAGCATATGAGTATTATTAACTAGCACATTCTGGTTCTAAATTAAAATTAATGTGCCAATATTCCTGACTATTGATCAACAAATATGAAATCATATTCTTCTGACTAGATTAGTTAAAGTATTGAAACCACATGAGATGTAATGTTTTTCAGAATATGACTGAATTCTTGGGATAAATTTGTGAATAGAGGTAGACTATAACCCTTTGTATTATTGCAATATGAAAGAACATAATATTCTTTAAGATGTTTTTCAAAAGAACTTTTTGTAACTGAAAATCAACTTTTATTTTTAGCACATTCTAACCAATTTGTGTTCAAATTATCGAGATTATTATGTAAAAATTTTAATAGAACATCTAGCTGAATACCTGGCATGTAGTCAGCCCACAATAAATATTGCCTTTTCTGTTCTTGCAGCTAAAATTTTTTTAAATCTCTTTTTGTTATAGAGACAGAGTTTTAAATTAAATTCTGGTGGAAATGATTCATTCCTTTTTAGTCCTGATCTCTCACATAAACTTTTATAGCTACTTATATTCAAAATACACGGGGTTGTAAGTGTTCTCTTTTCCTTGGAACGTAAATATATAGGAAGTTCAGAGTTCACATTCTCCCTAATGACCAGACATTTGTAGTTAATTTGAAATAAAACTGTTAAAAATTTTGAAACAGACATGCACACAAGAACCCAATAACTTCGATGTCCCTACATTGTATGAGATGCACGCTTGCTGTGGTAGTGCCTGATAGGCACCAACGTCAACATTTAAAGACGCTTCCGAAAATGTTCCATGATGCTAAAGCTCTCTTGCAATGTGATACTATGAAAATATAGAGATTTGAGGGAAATAAACCCAAGCATTTCTCCAAAGTCAATTTCCATTTGACGGCTACTCCAGAAACACATTATGTAATATCACTAACAGCTCTGTTCTTGGGGAAAAATTGCAGATGAAGAACACAGATTTGAAATGACTGGCAGTAATGCTGCCACTCAGAGATTTTGCTAGCTAAAGATGATTAATTGAATAAAGAATTGTATTGGTAAACAATATTTTAAAGATCAGTACCATAGGGATCTAGAGAACACAGTCATTTCTTAACAATAGAATGTCAGCATACTATTGTCAATGGTCTCTAAACGAATGACATAATTAGAATTTTAAATGAGCTGATCTTATGTAACATATGATCAGATTTTCTGTTCAAGTATTACAGCTTTCCAAGTAGGAAACAATAAAACTGAACAATGAAGTTAATGCTTTGTGGGTCAAGCCAGTCCAAAGAGTGTTTACTGCTAATAATTTCCTGGAGCACTAAAGAGTATTGCTGAATGTGTCACTCTTGAAAGCTGGTCAGCACTGTGTTTTTTGAGTAGCGTTGGTTTCCCATTAGGAGCATCAGATAAGAGTTTACATTATGTTAAATAGTTTTGTGGCTGCCCACTTTCCAAAATTCTGTGTAGTTCTAATCCACCTGAATCTTTATTCATATGTTTATTGCAGGGACAGAATAGCTTTAAGAATGCCAAAGAGGAGGAAGATATCAATCTGTGAAATAGAAAATTTCCCAGGCTGGGTTGCATGACATATTTTAATGTGGTTTATCTAACGTTTAGCACCCAGTCTTTTAATCAATGAATATCTATCAAACACATATAATGAGTCGGTTCATTATGCTAGGTGCTGCAGATGCAATATTGAGTGAAAATCAGACACATTTCCTACCTTTAGTAAAGTTAAAGTCAGGTGATGATATCAAATAATCTCAGAAAATGTGAAACTGCAACTCTGAGAAGAGCCGAGAAGAGAGGTGCAGGGAGCTAAGAGCATGTCTGATAATAGCAGCTGGCTCCATCAGAGAAGACAGAAGAAGTCTCCCTGAGGAGGTGACAATTGCACAGAGGTCTAAGGGATATTAACCAGGCAAACTGAGGAAGAAAGAGTTTCTAGGCAGATAGAGAAGTTTATATAAAGGTCAGAAGAAGACAGGGGTGGCTGAATGAGCCAGAACCGGGAAGACCTTCTGGGGAGGCCCCAGAGGTAGGTGAGACACATGGTGATCAGTCAGTAAACAGTAACAGAGGAGGCTCAGGGGGAAGAACTGAAGGACTCTATTTCATAACTGACTCGCAGACGTGGCCAAGTCTGCCTTCTCTGCATAAAAACTAGAGACATTCTAAAGCATCTCACAGAGGGGATACGAAAAGAAATTTAAGTGGTTTAGGGATTGTAAAATATTGACAAGTAAATAAAGGCACAAGCCTGTAAAAATAAAACTAAAACATTTTTTAAGTAATAAAAAAGATCTAAACAAATGGAAATATCAATCTTGTTCTAGGCTGTGGAAATTTGTCATGATCTTCACAAATGTGGCACATCCTCCTACAATTGAGAGATATATAGTCAAAACAGTGGCATGGGAATAAACCATTGGTGAGTGGTATTGGAACAGGAATAAACAAATCGATCTATGGACCATAATAGAAAGTTCAGAAACAGATCCTAGAGTTTATAGAAACATCATAAATTATAGAGTCAATATACATGCTTAAAAATTCTGGGTATAGTAAAGATTTAAATTAAATAATATTCAACTATTCACTCAGTGTTTATGGAGGACCTACTGTGGCTTTTACAGGTGGAGAGAATACAGAGATGGAAAAGATTGACTAGGTCTCTGTCTCATGGGACTTGAATCTAGTTGGGGAGACAGACAATATTCTCAGAAACAAGGAAATAGATGATATCTGATATCATTGTGGTAGAACATCAGGGGCAGAGTTACGGCAACAGGATAAGCAGGATGGGCCTTTCTGAGGAGGCAATGAATGCGTGACTGTGAGACCCCCGTAAACGTCTGGAGAGAGAGCATCTCCACAAGCAGCACATCTGCAGGTCAAAGGGCAGGCTGGTGGCTGGAGTGAAGTTGGAACAAGAGGTGGGGACGAGGCTGGAGAAGCAGGCGGGGAACTCATCCTGAGGGACCTGATAAGCCATGGTAAGAGTTTGGATTTTATGCTAAATGACAAGGGAAATCACTGAAGGGTTTTGAACTGGGTTAAATGATTTGTGTTTTATAGAAAGAATTTTGGATGCTCTACAGAGAACAGACTTCAGAGATGCAAGTGGAAAGGGGGAATTCAGGTGGGGGGGCTATAGAAGTGAGGTGATGGTCTAGAAGCCAAGTAAAGAAATTGTTTCAAAAACGAGGGAGTGATCAACTCTGATGAATGCTTCTGGTAGTTGATGGGGATGGAAATCTTACTGGAGAGGGTACAAGAAAGAAATAAATGTAACAAGTTAAGCAGCGAAGATTTTTAGAAGAAATATAAGGAAATATATCAGGAAGCTATAACGGAAGATTGACATATTTTACAACATAAAAATAAAAAACAAAAACTTTTCAAAAGCAAAAGATACCACACACAGCCAAAACAAAAACAGATTGCAAAAAATATTTTCAACAACATCAATACCTGTAATATAAAAAGAGCTTTCACAAATCAATGAGAAGAGACAGCCAATAGAAAAAAATAGGTAAATGTTATGAATTGGAAATTTACACATGAGGCAAATCAAACATCCATTAAACATATGAAAAGATTCTCAACCTTACTGGTGTGAAACATTAATGAAAATAAAATGATATGCTTTTGGTGGGAAACTGTTACAATTTTTGAAAAATAAACTGATGTTAACTAATAAAATTTAAGACATACTTATCATTTGTCACAATTATTCCAGATCTAAGAATCTACCTCATAGGGAAAGTGCACACACACACCAAGAAAGTTTGCTGTAGCATTATTTTATTTAAAAAAATTTAAGTGTGACTACTGATCGTGGGAAATGATTCAATGAATTGTGGTTTATACACCTGCGGGATATCCTACAAACTTTTAAAAAACGTGTTGGAACCATATCAATTGACTTGAAAGGATTTCTACAATGTGTTGAGTAGGGAAAGCAAAGTGCAAAGGAGTTTATACACTATGATTTATACACAGTATGTGTGAGGGACTGTCACCAAAGTGTTAATGATATGTCTCTCTGATGGGATTTCTAGTGAATTTCACTTTTTTTATATCTAAGAAGAAAATTACTAAAATACATTCCAAGCATAATTTGTCACAAAAATCATAAATACTAGTAATAATGGACCTTAATTTTTATATTTTTCCAATTGTATATACATATTTAGATCAAACAAGTATTGTCAAATAAGTACCATTGCCACCTAACGTTTATGTTTAATCCTTTATTAATTGCAACATTCTTTTATATGTTACTTTATTGAATTCTCAAAATAGCTGCCTAGCATCATTTCCAATATGAAGAAAACTTTGACTCGGGGGAGGAAAAGGATTAAGTAATTTGTCGGGTAGGTGGCCCAGATAATTTAATTCCTAAATTAATGCTTTCACATTAATTTCATATGCCAAATGAAAGTTACTAGCGTGGATTAGAAAGTAAAGGCTCATCATCTCAAGTCTTATCAAACACCTTTAGACCTGCATTGAATGGATGGCAATGCAAATAATTCCTCTTCCCGTAGACGACTACGGGGAAAAGCATACAGGTGAAATACCCCCTTGATAAAGTGTTTTGGTTCAACACAGCGATCTGTGTTGGGTTGGAGCCTAGTCCTCATATTGCAGTGTAAAGGGATTTCCCAGAACAGCACTCTTGGCCAATCCTTGCCCTTCACTCAGTTGTCCCTGGGGAGGAGGAATGACTCATCTTATTGGTGGGCTCCAATGGGCATGCAGGTCACAGCCACTTCTGAGCTCTCCCTTGTCAGTGCTTGCTTAAGGAGACAGTACACTAAGTTCTGTTTTCTCAGTCTTGCAGGTAAAGGCCTCTCTCTCCGTGATGTCTGTCTAAGTTAGTGGTGAAGTATCGGAAATCCAGTGAATTAAGTCAGATCCTCTAACCAACTCTTTGTAGGAATAAAGCTGATGTTTTCATTTCTCCTGCCTATCTTTTAATTATATTCAAATCATGGGAAGGAAAAGCAAAAGAAATTATTGATTGGTCCCGTAAAACTTGAGTGTCTGATTGGGCCAGGAAAGGTGATAACCACGTATAAGCCTGGTAAGTGCAGAATAAAGTAACACTGACAGAGACTAGCTGCTGTGGCCAGGACGCAGGCTTTAGGCCTTGGGCTTCAGTAAGCAGGGCCATAAAAGTTTTCAAGCGTAGTTGTTCGCAACACACTGTGTTCCTTTTCACACCTGGTTTATACTCTGGTGCAAATGGCTTTTATCAGGTGCATCTGGGTGAACAACTTTAGCCTTTGACTTTGTGAGTATGGGCAATATTAAGAATTGATTTTGTTGGGTCAAATTTGTCCAAAGGTGAGTAGCTATTTTAAATGGGCAGGGCTCACTTTAACCAGGCCCTAACAAACACAGAGTACAGATCTCAGCATGTAGCTTCAGCTGTGGCAAAACGTAGGGAAACGGGTCAGCCCTGGTGGCCTAGTGATTAAGTTCAGTGAGCTCCACTTTGGCGGCCTGGGTTCAGTTCCTGGGCGCAGACCTACACCACTCGTCGGTGGCCATGCTGTGGCAGCAGTTCACATACATAATAGAGGAAGATTGGCAACAGATGTTAGCTCAGGGTGAATCTTCCTCAGGAAAAAAAAAAAAGTAGAGAAAGAAATTTTTTCAGCATGCAAGACTTTAGTCGTTAAGGCATAAGAACATTCTGCTATGTTTGTGACGCAGGTCAGATTTTAAACCTCACAGGGAAATGAGTTCTGCACATATACAGCACACTAATGAGATGCTAGATTTAAATTTTAGTGGCAGCCATGAAAGGCCATGCCAGAAAGCCCATGTTGTTGGGTTTATATACTGAGCCTCTGTTATTATCACTTTGTCTTTTCATGGGCCTGTAGTGCAAGAAATAGGATGAACAAGGATACATAAGTCATCCTGTTAGCCTGGCTGTTGAGTGCCTCCTCTGCAGTGCAGGCTTCTGGGAGCATCTGAACACATTGAGCCAACTCCTAGAGATCCATCCACACAGCTTACTTTACATTACTTTGTCTTCAACCTTCCAATCTTTTTCCTCTCAGGCCCTGACCAACAACCAAGCCCTGCGCCTCTGCCCAAGAGTACATGCATATCCTTACATCAGACTTCTCGCTCCGTACAAAGTTGATGACAAATTGTTCCTTTTGCAGCTCTGCCCCATTGGGTGGATTTCCCTTTCCCGTTGCTCTTTAGGATAATAAAGGAGGCTTTATTGTAACACTGGTCTATTTTCTTAGGTCGTGTAAAAATATTGAGCAAACTATTGAAGGATTATGCCTGGGTTTCTTCCTGCTTTTCTCTCCCCATGGGGAACCCTCATGAATAAATAGTTGTTGGCTGAAAAAGATGCATTGACAGAGCTGAGTGACATGAATGACTGAGCAACTTGTTCATACACCTGGCACTTGTTCATGTATCTGAATCATGTACTCTGGATCTAGTCAGACCCAGCTCCAAATGATAAAACACAGGATGGATTGCTGTGCTCAGCCAATCTATAATCATAGTGGATCCGAGGGAGTCCAGATTATGATAGGCAGCTCTATTCTCAGTCACTTGATGCCCAGTGGTGCAGTTCTCAGTTGCTACTAGCTCCCAAGAGCTTGGCAGAAGCTGCTCATCAAGTAGATCACTACTTCTCTTATGCATAAGGCATGGCCTTGCTCCATAACCTACTCGAGGGCCTTCTCAACCACTGTGCTCCTCTCAATGTGTCAGCATTCAAAGTCACTTGATAAATGGGTTAAAGAGTTATTCTTCAAAAATACAAAGAATCTAGCAAAAAATAATATCTAGTTTTTAGTGGTAAGAAGTGCAAAGTGAAACAGCTTGTCTTTTTTTTAAAGAGGGAGCTGTCCTATTATGCCCCAGATCCTTGGATCCCTAAAATCTATACCAATTCTACCCATCTCTGAATCATTATACGGGGTATTCCCCATTCTCTAGCACCCATGCACTTTACCAGGGTATCAAGGAGAGAAAAATTAGGAGAGAAATTGGATTTTTTTTCCAATGGCAGCTAATTTCAACTTTTAAATAATTTCTTTATATGCTACCAGGAGGATCTTCTAGATAACACAGCCCACCCTGAATTAACAGTTGGGTGACCTGAACATGCCATTCTCTTTCTTCACATTTTCCAGAATATTTAATGGAAGTCATCTAATTGCATAATCTATAAAATGACCATTACTCCTACCTTCTCCCATATGCTAAATATTCCTGAGCCACTGCTTCCTCTTCTGCTTGTGTACCATCTCAACCCCCTAAGAAGTGCCAGTCTTAGTAATTGCTGTGTTACTGTAAGCCACCCCACTCACCAGCAAAGGCTTTCTTGTTACCGTCTGATGGACCATTGCTCCATTTCCAGGATTCCGGGCTGAGGGCATGCCCTCTAGAGCAACTACTAATACAAATGACCTTAATTTGGGTTACCCCAAAAGCAAACACTGAGACAAAGGGTTTGGTTGCGGATAATTTATTTAGAAATGATCTCAGGAAGCACAAGGGAAGGAGTGGGGAAATAAGACAGAGAAGAGAGATAAAACAATAAATTGTATGTTAAAGGGTGGATTACCATGACGTACAACTGGGACTCAACCCCACTGGAGATAATCTGGGAAATCATTTAGAATTTGCCTCAGAATTTTCTCTCAATGGTTGGGGCAGCTGGAGTATTTATCCACCCAGTCCTGTCTCTTACTTATTGAGGTTTACCCTGAGGACATTAAATGCCTCACTTCCAGTCTGCCTTGTGCATGGACTGCATAAATTCTTATAGCATTAGAGAAAGCTCTCAGGAAAGAAGCACAGGGACCTGGGCCCTTAGAGTCAGTGTGTGTATAATATGCGATGGACATCAACAGTGTCTGCTGACCTTAAAACTTCTGCTTTTCTTCCAATTAAAAGAAAACCAGAAAGTTCCATTCATCCATTATTTGCCCACAGTTATACCCATAATTGCACTAGGTTCAGGAGGAACTCTGTCGTTCACATCTTTTCCTCAGGATCAATATCTCCCTTTGTCCCAAATTTCTTCACATAGCACTCAAGGCTCTTCATCCTCTGGCTGGAACTACCTTTCAGCATCCCTATCAGCTACAGCCTTCCACGCACTGTACATGACATCGTGTTCAACTACACGTGATTTTCTGATATGCTCAGAGCCATGTGTCTTTATTCATAGTCTTGCCTAAGTCTGGAATAGCATTGAAATCCTTATCCTCTGAAACTCAATTCCATTATAAAGTCTTCCCTTGCTGACCCTGTCAGAATTGATCATTCAGCGTATTCTTGTTATGACATAGTTCAATTGGTGTGCCTCTGTTGAGTACTTACTACACTCTATTATACTAGTTTTTTAGGAAACAAGATAGTCTTTTTATTTTAGTGTATATATTATGTCTGCCTCCCCACCCATTGGGTCATTAGGTCCCTTTCTATATCTCCCTCTCTGCAATATCTAGTGTGGTATGTTGCATATAAGAAGTACACAATAAATCATATATAAATGTCTATTAGCCAGCCTTGGTGGTCTAGTAGTTAAGATTCGATGCTCTTGCTACCCTGGCCCAGGTTCATTTCCTGGTCAAGGAACCACTCCACTCATCTGTCTGTTGTCATACTGTGGAAGCTGCGTGTTGCTGTGATGCTGAAAGCTATGCCACCAGTATTTCAAATACCAGCAGCGTCACCCATGGTGGACAGGTTTCAGTGGATCTTCCAGACTAAGACAGACTAGGAAGAAGGACCTGGCCCTTCTGAGAAAATTGGCCATGAAAACTGTGAATAGCAGTGGAGCATTTTCTGATGTGTGCAGGAAGGTGAGAGGGTGGCACAAAAAGACCAGTCAGGGTTTCACTCTGCTGTCCGCAATGTTGCTAGGAGTCAGAATAGACAGCACTAACAAAAAAAAAAAAAAAAAGTGTATTGAATGAATGCAAGGCAAATCATATTTTCAAAGGGGAAGTAAATAAGAGCTGGTACCTATTTCTGTTAATCCTGCTGCAGGCTCTCTTAGGTCCAAGCCGCTGACATCAGGTAGAGGGCAGGACAATGGTGGAGATATGTGGACAAGAACCAATAGCAGTTGTCACAGGGGCTGCCACTGTACAAGTGAGTTGGTTTGTGCTCAATGACAAGAGAAGTCAGAGAGATGGTTTCGACCATGACATCTTCAACTTGCTCTACACTGTTCCTCATACAAGAAAGGCTGACATCCATTAGTGATCAGAGATAACTGGTTTGCTCACCGAAGGACCATACTTCTTAATCAAGTGGTGAAAATGTCTCCAAATCTTTGTTCATCAAAGACATCAAAAGAGAAGCAAAGGTGAAGGATATAACAACCAAGTGGGGAAGCAGAAGTCTACTATGCAGGGCCAGCCCCGTGGCTTAGCAGTTAAGCGCACATGCTCTGTTGCTGGTGGGCTGGGTTTGGATCCCGGGAGTGCACCAACGCACCACTTCTCTGGCCATGCTGAGGCGGCGTCTCACATACAGCAACTAGAATGATGTGCAACTATGACATACAACTATCTACTGGGGCTTTGGGGAAAAAAAAAGGAGGAGGATTGGCAATAGATGTTAGCTCTGAGCGGGTCTTCCTCAGCAAAAAGAGGAGGATTGGCATGGAGGATTGGATGTTAGCTCAGGGCTGATCTTCCTCACACACACACACACACACAAAAAAGTCTACTGTGCAAGCTGAAAACTACAAAGGGAAAGTGGGTCGGTAGTTTTCACTAGTTTTCCATTTTCTCTTACTCAGTTGGAAAAACTTAGAGAATGTAGGATCTTTGTATTATAATTGAGGGAAGCAAAACATTTTAAACACAAGAACTCATTGATTAAAAGACAAATTGAATTTCATCAAAATTTACCCAATACTATTTTAGAGATTCAATTTGTTGGAAACAATTACATATGAAAACACCCAGTACAAAGTGCTGAAAATATGTCCGTTTTTAATTTTCTATTTTTAAGTTTAGAAACATATTTAATCTATTTAATGAAATCTAGTTAGCAGAAGATTAGCTCTGCTAATATTAAAGTATATCTTTCCATTAATGTGTAGATGTAGAGTTTAGCACAGATCTAGATTCTCTATTCAAAATTCATATATTTAACACAGGCAAAGTCATGGAAGCCCACAATGACATTGCAGTTATCAGCTTGTTACATGTAGTATCCATCTGTCTTAGGGAACCAAAAGAAGCTAAGTGTATTATCCAAAATGCTAGATCAGAAAAGAGTCAAAGAGATATCATTGGATTTGAAAGAGCACATTCAGGCATCTTGTTTTGGTGGTATTGGCAAAACCACAAGAAAAGGAACATAAAATACCTAGATTCCAACCCATTTGTAAATACTGTTTTAATTTTTAAATGTTCTCTTGCCCATGGAATCAACTAGTACTACAGAAACTAGTTTGTGAATTTTCCAATATTCTCCTAAAGTAGGTCATTTATTCATTTATAAAAGTCCTAAAAAATGTTTTTACAAAAAAGGTGAGGATAGAGGGAACTATTTTCAATTGCAGTAGAAGTTGGAATCTGACATGAAAATATAACAAAAAATAACACAAAATGTTTACTTCAAATAATTTAAGAGGCCATTTACATCAATTTTCTTCTCTCAAATGCAAATGTAAAAGTAGAAAAGAGTATGGAAAATGGTCCATGATAGATAGAATCGAATGACCATCCTTGTTCTCTAATATGAAAGGATCTACTGATGGCTAAAGTTACATTTATGACTGGGCTTTATGCAGGTACGGCATTAGGTTTACGTCTTATTCATTCAATAGTGCAAAATTACTCTGTAGGTAAATTCTCGTGGTTCCACATATCTGCAGAGTAAATCTCTCACATGTTGGATTAAGAAACAGGAGTGCAGAGAATGCTTTGCCCAAGAGTCCAGAGATGGGTCCAGGATTAGAAACCAGTTCTCAGTATCACCTGCCATTCTCTAGGTCTCTCTACTGATCAAGATGATTTCTGAGATGAAATAAAAAACCACATCCAACCAATCTCTTCAATATATTTTGAGACCTTGATTTCAAATTAAATAATTATTTATTCTAATTAGCTATGGAAATTGTAGGCTACAACAGTAAGACTGAAGTCGTGACATTTTCCTCTGTTTTCTTCCCACCTCCACTATCAGGTTCTCCCAACACCCCACATCCTCCACCCTTATGACCACCAGAGATATGTTTTCATAACCTGGCTCTTACCCTCTTCTAGACACTAACTATCCATAACTACCCACAGATGTTAGCTAATAATGCTTCCTATTTAAACATCATACAAGAGTCTAAAACAAAAGCCATTAAGATCGAAGTAAGTCAACCTGAAATGGTGTAATTTTTAACATAACAGTCTACAAGCATATTTTGGATGTAGAGTTCTGTCTAATACTTCTCACTCATAAAAATGATAAGTACAATTGGTATAAAAATTTGGTTTAATAGTCATTCTCACAATTTGTGATTTACCATATAAAAACTGGTCATGCCTCTGTATTAAATAAATTCATCCATTCAAGGCACTTAGAACAGAACTTGGAACATGGTAAACACTTCCTAAGTGTTAGCTATTAGCTGTGACATTTGTTCACACCTCAAAAGTCCTTCAAGATTCAGTTGGTTTGTTTTACTTTTTATTCTATATTTGGAATTATAGTAAAGATTCATTCATTTTATAAATATTTAAGGCAAAACAGAAACATCTAAAGTAAAAAATGAGAATCCCCTTTCACCCCTCTTGTCATGTTAGATAATACTGAATTCATAGGTTAATAAAGAAGGAATTGACATCTGCATAATGTGGACTCTTCTTATCCAAGAGCAAGGATTTTTTTCTATATATTCCATACCTCGACTCAGTAAAATTACAAATTATATTTTTCATAGAGGTTCTACACATTTTTTTTAAACTTATTCTTGTTTATTTTATGTTGTTTGGTGCTATTTAAATAGTATATTTTGTTCCATTATATTTCCTAATAGGTTGTTGTTTGTAAATAGGGAAACTTGTTAATTTTTGTATTATTTTTGGAATCGACCTTGTTTCTGAATTTTCTTATGGTTTGTAGATGAATCTCAGTCAACTCTTTTGTATGACTGCATACAATCACACTGGCTTTTAGTGACACGTGTGCTGACGGCTTTGTATTTTTCTCTGAAGGAGATTTACTCACATACCATAAACTATGATACCCAGGGTTTTCACCATCCTTGTTTTCTGGATATTTCTAAATTTCTGTTTTGAATCTTTGCTCAGATAAAAGTTAGCAGAGCAGTTTTTCATTTGTTTGTTTCTCTTCCTGACTTGAGGTGATTGACGTTCCTATTTTTAATGTTTATTTCTACTTTTACTCATTCATAGTCTGTATAATTTTTACTGTTGGAATTTATTGATATTATTTTGAGGCCTAATATTTGGTCGAATTTTGCAAATGTGGGTTCCAAGAAGTTTTACTCTCTGAATTCAGGGTATAAATGTGATGTGTGTATTAGAGCTACTTTATTCACCACTCGATTTGCACTCTATATCCATGAGTATTTTTTACTCCTTCGTGTGTCGTATGGTATTTCTTTTGAATTTCCTGCAGCTTTTGGTTTATGAAAGTCGTGCTGTACTGTGGTGCACTAACATTCCTGGCAGAGCTTTCTCGCCACCCTCTCCACCTTGCTGAATGTGTTTTGTCATGAAGTCAACCTTGTCTGATGCTTGTCTTTCTGTTTGCTTGGCGTATTTTTGGCTTTTCTTTCCATTCATACTTTACTTTGCTTCACTTTTTTCACCCTACCATACTCATCTCTACTTTACGCTGTTGAACTCTAATTTCAATTCAACTATAGATCCGTGAGGTTGGGTAAAATATCTTTTTTTCACTATTGTATCACCTCGCCGTTAACATGGTAGCTGGGCCTTAATAATCACTTTTGAAGACTTTCTTTAGATGCGGCTCTGCATAAAGCATGTGGTTGGATTCCTTTAAATCCAATCTTAAGGATCTCTTTTTCTAATAATTGATGAGCATTCTCATTTTTATTTATTGATATGATAGATATGTTTGATCTATATTTTGCCACCTAAGTTTTTGATTTTTCCTGTCTTTGTGGCTCCTTCATTTTCCAGCTTTTACTCAATGATCTCTATTTTCTTGGAATGTGTTGAGGAGGATTTTCCTTCTATTAGTTAATTTACAGCCTCTATTCAATATTTTAGTGGCAACTTCTATGACTTTTAATAATAGTTTAACCTCTATTTGATTTATTAATACTTAAAAGGATTTTTTCCCTACCATGAAAGATAATAAAATACATGCATTTGTATTTCTGTCCACCTTCCCTTTCCCTTCTGATTTTTATGACTTAGCATAAATATTTTACATTTTCAGAGTATATAACTTTTATACTATATCCTAAATATGTAACATCCACAGTTGCCTACTTCTGCGTTTAAATGGATTCAATGTCCATCACTGGTCCTTTCACAATACTGATACTGCTTTCTTGAGCTCTTAACGTTTTCCTCAAAGTTTTTATTTGGAAAAATTTTAAACCTATGGAAAATTAAAATAATAGACCAATGAACAGCCGTATATTCTTCATTTAGATTTACAAAAACTATGTTGCCGCATTGCTTTATCTATATAAATTTCTTTTGCTTTATCTTTATTTATTCATTTATTTTTATAGACATAATGATACTTCATCCTAAATGGTTTAGTGTATTTCTTAAGAAAAAAGGACCTGCAACGTAGCCACAATACTATTATCATAATATTCAATATCCATTCCATATTCAAATTTCTTTAATTGCTCCAAATTATATTTGATAGCTTTGTTGGTGGTGGTGTAGAAGGATGCAGTCCACGTTCATATATTGTTTACTCTGTCTCTTAGGCCTCTTTTATTCTAAAAGAGAACCACCAATTGTGTTAGTAACATTGACTTTTTAAAGATCGAGGCCGGTTTTCAGGTAGGATGTTCTGTATTCTGGACTTTTCCTATTATGTCGTTTGGATGTCATTTAAAGTACTCTTCTATCCCCTATATTCCAATAATTTATTTCTACAGAGTTGATTTGATTCAGATCAAACATTTTTGATAAGAATATTCCATAAGTGATGCTGTTTTGTTTATATTGCATCACCTCAAGAAGCACATAATGTTACATTGCCCCACTCTTTACTTTTGTTTGTCACTTGACGAGATGGATTTAATTAATCCAGTAACTTTGAAATTTTTTCTTTTCACAAGAACTCATCGAGTATTATACATTTGAGAATCTCTGTCTATTGCCATTATATACTTACGTATAAATTACATTAAAATATATATATTTTTTAAATTGCAGATTATAAATACTTGGGTCATACTTCTTTTTCTTTTTGTGAGGAAGATTAGCCTTGAGCTAACATCCGATGCCAATCCTCCTCTTTGTTTTGCTGAGGAAGATTGGCCCCGGGCTAACATCTGTGTCCATCTTCCTCTACTTTATACGGGACACCGCCACAGCATGGCTTGACAAGTGGTGCATCAGTTTGCGCCTGCGATCGGAACATGAGAATCCCAGCCTGCCAAGTGGAGCGTGCACACTTAACCACTATGCCAGGCTGACCCTCGGGTCACACTTTTTTATTCAGAGTGTTTGGACATTGTTCTAGTATCTTCTGGCTTTATGATGTTTCTTTGGTGTAGGTGGATGCTAGTCTGATTTTCCTCCCTGAAGGCCACCTGCTGTTCCTGCTTCCAGGCCCAGTATATCATCAGAATTTAGCTTGGCGTTCAGCACTTATTATCAATTTTTCCTGTGATTGCTGCAACTTTGGATCTCTTTTTGAGTCTGCAGTTTTTTTAAGGAAGGTTTTCTTCTTTCATATCTTTTAATGTTTTTTCTCTCTCGTTTGTTATTTCTCTCTTTTTGGAATACTATTGAGTATATTGTATAACTTTCATCATCCATAGTAATCATTTCCTACTGCTGGGAGGCAGTTCTCCGTGGATCTCTCTTATTTCTGCATGTATTTTGAGCAAAAACATTAACTTTCCTTTTGTTCCAGACTACTTTCAAGGATATTCATACAGTGAGGAGCCTGGGGAAATAGAGACAGTCTCCCTGTGGAGCAGAAGGCAGATTTGCTTGCTGTCTAGTCTAATAAAGATAGTGTCTCCCCCAGGAGCAAGGCCAGGCAGTCTCCATTTTAAAAGGTTAGGATTAGTTAAATACAGAATTCTTCAGATCTCATGCAAGCCCAAAGAATTTGCAACATCCACCAGAGCTGCTCCAAGAACTTAGGGGTCAAGGAAACAGAGAAACGAGGCTCATGCTGCTTGCTAGGCTGTAAGTAATTAAGTACTTTATCTCTAACCAGGAATCTTGTGCCTTTTTGTCAGCATCCACGGAACTATGACAGACCAACCAAACTGTTAGCTTGCAAGAAGGGTCAAATTTCAGACCCCTCACAGCTTTTGACTCTTATCAATCACCTTTATCTTTTTGTTTTCTTCCATTTATGTTTTAATAATTCTTTATGACAGTTTTATATGACCCATAGTTTGTTTTTTGGTTATTTGTTTTTTGGGCTTTATTTTTCTCACCCATAGGATGACAATAATAACAGTCTTTACCTCATAAAGTTATTAGGAAGATTAATGCAGATGTGTGTTACTTAGAATAGTCACTGTCACAATGTAAGTATTCAATAAAAGAATGTTAGTTGTGCCTATTATGTTTTTATTCAAGTTGTTTCTACTTGAGTTTTCATGTTTAACAGTTTTATGTTTCTTTTCCATTTCTTTCTATTCTCAACCAGCTTACTTTCTTATCTGAACATGTCTTATTGCTTGATACTCTCTCCCAGAGTTATATATTTTTTCAATTTTAGATTATGGAGATGTTATTGACTAAAATCCTTTTCTGATGCCCATGGCTAGTTATTCCAATATATAGTCAGAAGTAAAGAGAGCATTCAGAGCAAAGAAGAATTGGTGCTGCTTTTATAGGAAAGAGAGTAGACCAAGATCATTGTTTCAAAGCACTCTTATAGAAGACAAATAGAAAATAATGTGTGAAAATATATGTCAGTTGGTTGTGAGAAGCCTTGAATCTAAAATGACAAATTCGAACTTTATCCCCTTAGCAATGGAGATTCAACTTAGTATTTTAAAATGTATATAGTAGAAATGTAGTTAAATAATTAACTCAGTGTTAGTTTATAGTAGAGCTTCCCAGTCAGTATACAGCAGCACACTATTCTGCCTTCAAGAGTTGTGAGTGTTTTGAAATGTGTATTCCTCTCAGATCTCAGAATAGATGGAGCCTCCTGGGCCAGTCTCTGCCAAACATTTATCCCAGAATGCTTTATGTAAGGGAGGAAGAACTATTCCTCTACCCTCTATGTCCTTCTGGCTGGTCTAAGAATCAAACTGACGTGAGACAGAATAACAGGAGAAAATCAAACAAAGTTTAATAAAACGTATACATGGGGGAAACCCAGGAAAGCTGAGTAACTTGCCAGAATGGCCAAAGCCACCACTTTAGATACCATCTTCAGCTAAAGACAAAGGAGGATGTTGGGGGTGGTGGTTTGGGGCTCCCAAGGGGAGGAAGGCAATTCACATGGAGATGGAAAAGCAAATGTTTGGTAAACAGATGTTTGCCATGCCTTGTAGAGACAATGCGACATGGAGAGGACTTTGATCAAATGGGCCTTGCTAGGTTCCTCCCTGTCTACCACACCTAGTTCATGTTATACTATAGTTATCTACGGTGATGGCTTCTTCCTGGAACTGGACTTCTATCTTAAGTTCTTTTAGGCAGTCTGAAGGAAGGTCGAAGATTCTTTCAGAGTTTTTTGTCCTTAAAAATAATCAAACCAAAGAGACAATAAAAAATATAAATATAAAAAATGTAAATAAAAAATAATCAAGCCAGAATTTTGGGGTTGCCAATTCTGATCCCCAACATTTACAAATTTATTATTTTTTACATGAACGATGAAGTAAAAATAATTGGGAAGCACAGGTTTTTAAGATGTTTGGAGAAGTGATAGACTAAAGACAAGGGAAATAGTTAATAAATTAATATCTATATGAACAATGGTGGAGGGATGAACTGGGTCACAGGCCTCGGGAATGAAGAGAAGAAGGCTAATTCAGGAGATGGATCAAAATTTGAGTTCCAAGTTCAAGTTTTGAATTTGGTGATTGATTAAATAAGAGAGAAGTGGGAGAGTAGATTAAAATATTACCTTAGATTTCCTGCTTGGTTAATCAATTAGACAATAATACCCACCAGCATGTTAGATATTGGAATTGAGAATCCAAGCAGAAGGCCTAATCTAACAATGAGAAATGCAGACAAGATGTCCTGTAGACTTGGTACCATAAGGACTTGGAATGAAGAAGGAAATCATATGGATGGATACGAAGAGCAGTCATATATTTATACCCCTATGTGAAAACACGACTCTTTAAAGATGTGTAATCCTAACAGGAATGACCAGATGGCCCTGTTCAAGCATAGGTTGCCTATCTAAACCAAGTGAAATACCAATGCAATCTGCAAGCGATTTATTAGCAATGCAAATGTCAAGCTACTTCTGATTTTCCTAAAAGCAGGATAAACAAAATAAACTAGCCATTAGGCGGCGCAGGTGAGACACTCAGGCTTCAAAAACCCTGCTTTGCTTACTTTGAAAGGCAGTATTACAAGTTTCCACTTGAACAGAGCCTGTTTATTCAGCTTGATTCAAGTCGGAGGAAAGAGCTCTAACAGTTTTGAATTGCTGTGAAAGGCTGTATGCACTTGTCAGATTTATGCATTTAGGCCACAAAAGTAAAAGAGTCTTACAGAGGCATTTTCTTAATTAAGCAATTTAGGTATAAATTCAGGGATAGAGAAGAAATACAAGCTTCGCAAAGATAACAGCATGTGCCCAAAATGACCTTTCCCTCATTTTTCCACCCAAGATTTTCTTCTCAGCTTTCCACACTAGCTCAAAGATTTCTGCCTTAAGTGAAGGATCTCCTGAACACCTCCACCCATCACTTCTGCCAGCTAATGAATTTAGCAGCTTCTGTTGGGACATTACTTTGTTTCATAATTATTTACCTCTCTCTCCCCCTGTTCTGTGATGTTTTCAAAGGCAAAGATTATACACTGTTTGTGTCACTGAACCTTTCAGAAAAGATTCTAACCATATCTATTTACAACCAAAATCAAGAATAGAAAAGCAATGAACTCTAATTCTTTAAAGCTTACAAAATTTTTATTGAACTCATGGTGGTTCTTATAAATTTGATAATATAATGCTAGACAAGAATATTAAAGGATAACTGTCCACGAGGTATAAAATCATGACTCTCATCAACTTATAAAATGAACATATATTAAAAATTTTATTTAACTAATTATTAATGAGAGAATCAGGGAGATATTACAGCTGCTTCAAAGGAAAAGTCAAACAAGCACAAATTTATATGGACTAAACTTTCCTCAGTAGAGAAATGTAGAAATGAATTTACAAATGGATGCAAAACTGGCTTTTTCCCGTGAGAGGGGAGGAGAGGAAAGTCAGTTGAACCTCCACCAGACAGAATTTATTTGCATGTCTAAGAACAAGAATTATTTTGCATTGCTATCAGTTATCTACAATTTGCAGAGTTGTAAAATGGCGCAAAAGCCATGAAAGGCTAGACTCAGACAACTTGGGAGGGCATGCTCTAATCTAAACAATGCGTAGTTTTCCATTGGAGACAGTAGTGATCTTTTTTTGCTTATTCTAAATTTCCTAAAAATTATAAGTATCATCTTAAAGATGGAATGTGAGGGCCCTATGTTCTTTGATTAAAGGATCAACCTGTGATCAAAAATTGGTTTCTTCATTTTGTAAGGAAGTATTTCCAGCCTCCTCACAAGACATTCAGTTATATCGCCAGCCCTTCTTTCTTAATACAACAACAACTACAAAAACTAACATTTGTTGAAGGATTATTGTTGGCCAGGTAGTGTGGCGGATGCTTTGCTACAGAATTTCTTTATTGTGCGTGTCAGCCTGATGAGTAAGCAGTTTACTATCCTCATTTTACGGAGGATGAAACTGAACCTTAGCAAAGGCTCTAAACCGCATGAGCAGTACATGGCAGCACTGAGCTCGAGCAGAAAGCTCTGGGTCTGTGCTGTCCAGTGTGGGAGCAAACAGCCATATGAGGCAACTGAGACCTGACATGTGCCCAGTCCAGACTGAGACGTGCTGTAGGGCTAAACTACACGCTGGGTTTTTAGGACTTAGTACCAAAAAAATCATGTTTTGAAATGATAATTGTTTGGACGAGTAGGGGAGGAAAGACTTTCCCTCTACCCTTCTACATTTGATATCTGGGCCTATGAAATAAACTGACAATAGGCAGCTTAACAGGAGAAAAAATACACAAATTTATTAATTATTAACATGTTCAAAGGGGCATCACAGGAAAAAAAATAGTGAAAACTCAAAAAAACAATGCGATTCAAGAGCTTATACATCCTTGTAATAGGGGAAGAGGTGGAGGATGTAGGCAACTCAGGAGAGAGTAAATGATGTTTAGGAAAGATGAATGGGCCCTTTGAAGGACAGATAGAGGTGTGAGAGCCTGTGACGTAATTTGTCTGGCGGTGCTGTCCACTTCTAGTTCCCTGTCCTGTGATAAGAGTCCATCTTCCCTGGTTCATGAGACTCTGGGAGGAGATTTATGACAGCCGAGTTCCTTTTGGTGGATCTGTCTTTAGGCAGATAAAGGGAGTTCAGAAAAAGCCTCTCCCTGTGTTTGCTGTTTTCAAGTGGCTTCAGATCAAAATAATCAGTATGCCAAAGCGTGATATTTTGGGGTGGCATGTCCTGAGCTCCTTCAGATAGACTGGATTAAATAAAACATATCACATTCACCACCTGTTTCTTTTTATCTGTCTGAATGTGGTTGCTACACAATTTACAATTACCTCTGTGTGATCACCTCACATCACATTTTTACTGGACAGCACAACTCTAGAGGCTGCCTTCTTCATAGCAGACTCGGATGACAGAAAGTTGCCAACAAAAGTCTTGAGTTGTCTTTTTGAAAAACAATTGGATTACTTCAAAGAAAAAACAGAGCTAGACAGTATTTAAAGCAGTAAAAAGAGATTTTATTCAGGACTAGAGCAATACGGGAAAAGACACCTCAGAATAGAACCGGGCTCAATTCCGAATGAAGCACGGGCAAGTGGGGATCTATGACAAGAAGCAGGGTGGGGGTCAGTGGTTGGAAAATTACTAAGAGGAACCATCAGAGGTGAGGGGGCTTCTGGCTAAACCAACCTAGTAGGATTCTTGCTGTAGACAGGCCAGGCTGGGCAGACATCACCTGGGGGATAGGAGGATAAGGAACCTGATCAGATATTGAGAGCAACCACATATCCAGGGTGGGAGGTTTTAGCCAAGCTGACGTAGCAGGGTTTGTCCTAAAACTGGATTTTACAAGGCAGTGCACAGATGGGCCCAGGAGTAGCCTGACTAAAGTCTGGCAGAGCAAAACATCTTCGTCAATGTTATGATAAAAAGTATTTACTGTATCAAAATATCTATTATCATAATAGTAGTCACATGTCATTAGCAGAGAATTTTTTGCTTTAACTATAGAATGTTTTAATAGATTCACCCTCATACAAGCACAGATAATGTAATCCTTATTCATCCTTAAATACCAGTAGTGTTCATGACACCAAAGGGTGCATGGGGTTGAGGTGTGTTGCAGCAAGGAATAAGGTAGGGTCTGTTCCTGGGGTGGGGAAGCCTGACTGAGCCCCAGCTCCACACCAACTTAAACAAGCAACAACATAAGCTGTGATTTCCTCATCAGTAAAAGGGGGACATTTAACTTTGAGATGCCTCAAGCTGAAAGAGTTCATTGGCTCTGTACTCATTCTGGACCCCCTCTGTTACCTTCTTTAATATGACTTAGAACAACCGTTCTCGCACTGGAGCATCATCAGGACCACCTGGAGGGTTTTGAAACCACAGATTGCAGGGCTCACCTCCGGTTTCTGTTCAGTAGGTTTGGGGCAGAGCCAAGAATCTGCACTTCTAATAAATCCCTGTGGATGCTAATGCTGCTGGCCTGGGGACCAGACCTGGAGGACCACTGTGATGTGGCAACATCACAAAGCCATCTACCCAGTGAGGGACCACAGGGGCTGCCAACTTCAGGGCAGGGTGGAATTAAACCTCGTTCATGAGGTGAACTGAAAGTTTGGGATTTCATGAACCCATTTTATTGAGAATGATTCTGATTTGCATGTTCCCATCCAGGAAGGAGAGAATTTAGACCAATAATGACACTAGTGTTGGCTGCTGGCATTTTGCCAGCTTTTAAAGAATTATGCATTTCAAAGGGAAATGTAGGATCAGGTTCCGAACCTTTTATTGGCCTGGTTTTGCAGTGTAAAACTCTATTGCACTTTTAAATGAGTGGCAGGTAAAGTCTCTTCCTACGATATTACATAACAGACACACCCAAACATATATTTCTATTGACCATGTGATGTAGAATATTTTATTTTCAAAGAAAATTCAATGATAAAAGGAATGAATTTCCCCCCTTATTTGCTATTGTAAAATTTTATTTATTTTTATATTATTACAAAGTCTGCTTTGTGACTTTTGGGGTAAAGACAGTTTGATCTAAATATACTTATAATATAGCGGCTTCCCTTGTTCCCCTAATGTTTCAATATTTTTATTGCTTTGCATCTGGATATTTTTAGGGCATAATGTGCAACTTCATGGTTCTATGAGAACACCAACTGACTGTGCAAATATTCATTAAAGCAGTGGAATTTGGGTTACCCTGTCCAGACAATGCTGACAGAAGCATTGTGCATATGCGATGGCAAATATGACTTTTAAAATAATAATAATGACAAACACATTTACCTAGTTGGGAAAGTAATGTGGACTGATTTCATTGTTGTTCTTTGTTCTGTTTTATTTCAGTAAGTTCACCTCGATATTAGTAAAAAGGCTGTGCCAAGAAATCATACATCCCCTGCCTTAATTTCTATTTTCGAAAAAACTTCAACCTAAAATTATCTATTAAAAAGCCTTTATATTTTTGTGTTAATTTCCTCTTAAGGAGTCCAAGTAAGCCTCATCTCTGTGAGAAGTGAAATTAGTCGATATTCCTATTACTTTTTTACAGTAAGTTAAAAAGTGATGGTAGGTATTCTTAAATCAAACTCAGTGATTTGAAACTGTCAAGAAAATGACAAAGGCAGTCTATTACCGAGATGGTATGATGTAGTCAAAACAGTCAGTAATGGATTTTGTCTGATTCGCATTCTTTATCTGAAGTTTGGTTATGTGGATCTAATCTACGTCTCTGGTATGATTGATACTACAGCCATTTTAATACTTTTTTTTTTTTTTTTTTTGTGAGGAGATCATCCCTGTGCTAACATCCGCCAATCCTCCTCTTTTTTTTGCTGAGGAAGACGGCCCTGGGCTAACATCTGTGCCCATCTTCCTCCACTTTATATGGGACGCCGCCACAGCATGGCTTGCCAAGCAGTGCGTCGGTGCGCGCCCTGGATCCGAACCAGCGAACCCAGGGCCGCCGCAGCGGAGCGCGCGCACTTAACCGCTTGCGCCACCGGGTCGGCCCCTTTAATACTTATTTTTAAGCTTCAGAGCTTTCATGATTATTGTCCCCTATCCTCTTCATTAATAATGGCCATCTGCACTTCCTCTCCTTTAATGAGCGGAGTGAGTTTACTTTATCATCAGTATGTTCTGGGAATAGCACTGTTAATGCTATATTCAGACGAAAAAGTGCCTGAGGTAATTATGGAACCCATCTGAAATTTCAAAATTAAAATATTTTCCCTAAGCTTTGTAATATTCATTGCAGGCATAAGCTCACCACTATTTTTAACTAACAAATCTCCAGTAAAGCCCATTTAACCAAATCAATGATTTTTTTTGAATCTGAAAGGAATTAAATCAGTGAAAAAATTACCTCTTTGCTTTTCTGTTTTTCTAACCAGTGCCTCAATTAGAGCTAAACTTTATAATTTTTTTTAAGGATTTCCTTTATTTTTTCTCTTTCTTAAAATTTAAAATAAACCCGGAAGTAAGGAGAAAAATGAGCCACCTTTTGCTAGTTAATAATACCTAGAATCAGGACTAATGTCTACACGTTTTGCCTATGTCTGCATAATCCTCTATAGGTCAACTGTTTCTTAATAATATGAATTTTCTGAAGGCCACATTTGTGTTCTATGGCACCAAATAATGACTTTGGCTCTGTATTTTCCATTGTCTCAAGTCTTTATTTACGTCTCTTAAGGTCTGTTTCTCCTCACAGAACTTCTGACACCAATTGTGTGGAGGTTTTGTCCCATATCAACCAGTTCTTCAACTCTCCAGACACCAACTGGGTGTCCTACAATTCAATTCAATTCTGACACTAACTACCTGGAGTTAGAGCAGACCCCACAGGTTAAGGGCTCCATCCCACAAGATTGCTTCCCATTTCAGATGTCAGTCACAAACCCTGGACCTCCTACACTCTGACCAACTGGCTATAAACTAGGGGTTCCCATGAACCCCTACTCAGATTCCATAATTTGCTAGAATGGCTCACAGAACTCAGGAAAAGAGTTTACTTATTTACTATTACCAGTTTATTACTAATGATACAACTCATGAACAGCCAAATGGAGGAGATGTATAGGGTGAGGCATGGGAGAAGGAGCACAGAGCTTCCGTGCACTTTCTGGGCACACCACCCTTCAGCCTTTCTGTGTGTTCACTAATCCAGAAGGTCCCCAAATCCTGTCATCTGGGTTTTTTTGTAGAGATCTCATTACACAGGCATCATTGAGTAAATCATTGGCCATTGGTGATTAACTCAATCTTCAGCCTTTCTCCCCTCCCTGGAGGTCAGGTGGGTGGGGCTGAAAGTTCCAAGTTTTACTCATGTGCTTCCTCTGACAACCAGCCTCCATCCTGAAGCTATCTAGAGGCCCAGCAAGAGTTACTTTTAACATAAACTCAGGTATGGTTCAAAGGGGCTTGCTTATTATGAATAACAAAGGATGCTCCTCTCACCCCATCACTAAGGAAATTTCAGAGGTTTTAGAAGCTCTGTGCCAGGAACTAAGGATGAAGATCAAATATATATTTCTTATTATATCACAATATCACTTATCATTAAACACAACACTTAAGGCATAGGCAGGCCAAAAATTCCAAATTACTAGTAAAAGCTACTGTGGGAGATCAAAATTGGCCACCCTGAAATATATCTCTTTACCTTGATTATTTTCTCTGACGGACATTTCGCCTCCCCCAAGCTGCCTAAAGAAATTTAACTCTGGGTATGGACAGACTGGCAGAGTCCTCGCTAAGCCCATTCTTTTCAAAGTTCTGTTTACCAAATATTTACATTTGTAAAGATATCTCCCTCTGTGTAGTGGGAAGAGGGGGGGATGACCTTATCTGTGAAAACTCTTATCAGGACAGAAGAAGAAGACTTAAATGTACATACTCTTGATTACTATAATTCCTGTCTCTCTGGCCACATTCTCTATAGGTGACCCTACAAAGCATTGTCTGACAAACATTTACATTTCCCTCATCATGTAAATTGTCTTCTTCCCCTTTGAAATCTCAAAACACCATCCACCCCCAACATCCTCCTTTGTCTTGAGCTGATGATGGTATTTAAGACGAGAATTTCTGCTATTGTGTTGAGAAACTCAGTGTCCCTGGTTTCCCCCATGTATACATATTAAACTTGGTATTATTTTCTCCTGCTAACCTGTCTACTTAATTATTTGGCCAGCCATAAGAACCTTAAGGGAAAGGGCAGAGGGGGATTCTCCCTCTTCCCCCACACTACCCAATCTCAGAATTACACTTTGAGGAGCAGCCTATTGGGCCCTTTAAAGTCAAGTCTGATATGTTCACCTACTCTATTCTATCAATCAAAGGGGGTTATAATGTAATTAATTTGATGTCGTATCACACCTTGTTATTCCCAAGATAGTCACATGGAACTGATCAGTGTGCTTACTATTTTTATTTTTGTTATTACTGCTATGCATATCATTATTCTTCTTAGTAAAGGTATCATGTAGAATGTTTCAACAGCCTCGTCTTCACTTGAAGTTAGGCACTACAGCCATAAGTGAGAATCAGAGAAAAGAATTTGGAACAGTGCATTCAGATAATCTAGAGAGCTTTTAAAAACTGACACTGTATAATTCTAGTGTTTTATAGACAAAATCTATGTCTCTGTTTATGATTAGAACTGCAGCCTTTTCATTACTCATTTTAAATGTTCCCACCTTCCATGATTATTTCCTATGATTCTGGTTTGAGATGTCTGGGATGGGGCCCAGGAACTTATAGTTTTGAAAGCTCATCAGGTGATTCTTCTTCTCTGCAATCAATTTGTCAGCGCTTTAACCATACAGGTGGAGAGATTACAGCCCAGAAGGTGAAGTGACTTACCGTTAAGGTGTCTGAAATTTCACCATCACAATTTTCTTCCTCAGAATTTCCAGACTTCTCAATCTTCCATATTTATACAGAAACATTTTCAAGAAAGTTGTGTGAACTAAAAGACGGTAAGATCAAGGACTAGAACCAGAGTGTGTAATTAGGGAGAGTTGAGATTCCTAGAGACACAAGGGTAATGAGATTAAATTCATTTTCACTTGCACTATTGCATGAGAGAGTGCCAATGACCCAGGAGGTGGGTAGGACAGGGAGTCCTTGCCCTACTATAAGGGTGTAAAGATAAGGATAGGAATAATGTAACTGAAACTCTGAAAGTTTGAGTGACTTTCTCCGAATTATGTAACTTTATGCCGAGCTGCAGTCTAAACTCCAAATCAGTACGCCAAACCACATAGTCTTTCTGCCTTTTGGTGCTGAGTGGATAGTCTCATTTCCAATTTTACCTCAGACTGACCCCTGTCATAGGGAATATATGCATAAAAGAAATCATACTAAAAAAAATAAACATTTTAAATAGTTCAATCAGTACTCTGCATAAATCTTAACATACAATAAGTGCTCAAAAATATTTGATATTTCATAGTTGTCAAAAACTTCCCATAAATGGCTTCTGCTCGGTTTCGCCCTTCTACTTAGTTTGCCATCTTTCCTTCAATCAAGTTGACTTTAAAATTGTCACTCTATTATTTGACAGCTATTTTCCATATTGTGGATATTGTGTTTAAGATCAATCTTTGTCCCCACTGGTAAGTCACAATTTAGAAACCTAACAATAGGCTAAGCATAAGATTAAAGGAGTAAAGTGTTCTTTCTTGTATTTTGTTTTGTTTTTTAGCAGAATATGCTAGGTAACAACAATGATAGTGTAGATCTTCTGAAAGAGTTCACAGAATTTCTTAGCCAGAATCCTTAGCCTAACATTCCAGCCTCCGCAAATTTTTTTTCAAATTCCTTTCTCACTACTCTTCTTACAATTGCTATACTCCCCTTATGTTGCAGAAGAATATTTGTGGCCCCCACAAATCCAAATATTGAGACCCTACCCCAGTGTGATGGTATTAGGAGGTGGGCCTTTGGGAGGTGATGACCATTAGCTGAGGTCCAGTTAGCATTATACTGGGGTTAGTGCCCCTATAGGAATCACAGGAGAGCTGGCTTCCTCTCTCCACTCTCTGCCACGTGAGAACACAACCAGAAGTCGACAGTCTGAAACGTGGAAGAGGGCTCTCGCCAGCCTCAGACAAGAGAAATAGATTTCTGTTGTTTATAAACCACCCAGTCTATGGTATCATGTTGTAGCAGCCTTTTCGCTTTGTGACACTTCAAGCTTTAGGCTGAAATGCCAGATTTCAAGACACTTCACCTGAGCAACTCAACGTCCTCATGTAGTTTTTGCTCTTTCTTTTAAAAATGTTTTTACACATTCTGTTTGCCCTCCAATTGCTGGGGTATTAGAATGCTACCTGTCTTTCAAAGCATGTTGCAAACATTGCTCCCCACTTCCCCTCAGTGGGAACTGTTCTCTTCTTCTTATGTGTGACATCCATAATGTCTACCCTAAACTAGTTATTTCTGGACATCGTCTCTCCTACAGGACAGTGCTTTGCTCAGTTGTCAATTATTTCATGAATAAATGATTGAATTGACAAATGGATTATTGACTAGATTTTTACATTTAGAATTCAATTTTTACTGTTTGATTATTATTAAACATTTTAGTACAAGCCACATTTTCCATACCCACCAAAAAAAATACTATTGAAAGAAAATAAATCTATATGATTTATAACTATGTCATTTTTAATCTATTTTTGATGTGATTGCTATGAAGGTCACTAGTGCCTATTTTTTGTTGAAGACTGTAAAGAAAAAAGTGAGCGATTGTGTTCCTTGAGTCAATATTTTCCAATTTCTTTTTCACTTACCCACATTCCAAATTTATAAAAATGCAAAAAGATTCCTCAGATATAGTACTTTAAGATAAGAAACTGATGTTTTAAGAATTACTGAAATGCAATAATCATCCCTTGTTATGGTTCTGTCTTACCTAAATATTATAAAAGAAGCACAACTAACTTAATTTAAAAAGTTAAAAAAAATACTTATTTAAAAAAAATTCCACGTTATTTTTGGATATTTTCAGTTACAATTTTTCTTACTTAATCTGCAATTGAGAGATATGTTTTTCTAAACTAAATACATTTTAACAAATTTATTCTTCTGATGTTTAACAATTAATCATAAAAGGGGTAAAATTGTAAGGATGTTAATGGTTTTTTCCTAAATATTCTGCATTAGCAGAGAAATATCTTAATTATATTTCTAAAAATTTTCATGATAAAAGAGAATCTTAACTTTAAATATAAAACGCTAAAATAATAAGGTATCCAGGATATCAGATAATATAACATGTTAGATCAAGAAAATGACATTAATTCATTTCTTAGACAAAATGCTGTCATTTCACTCTTCTGAGTTGGTAGGGAAATTATTGGGCTATATAGTTAGGATTCTTGGGCGGTTTTCAGGTAAATTCAGGTTAACTGATGGAGTAGAGGGAGCATCTGGGCACAAATTAGAACAAGTCTAGTTGATGGTATGGGATGAAATTAGTTATGTCACAGATTCTTCACTAATATCAATACATAATGAAGGAAATAATAGGCCTTAAATCAAAATGCCATTTGTTTCTGCATGCTTATTCTAAAGAAATAACCACAAATGTGAACAATGATTTAGCAACTCAGCTAAATCATTTGTAAACTCAGCAACGTTTACCACAGAAAAAATTGGAAACAGCATATGTTTCTAACAAAAGGGGAAACCATTAAATTATGGCCTATATATACAATGGAACAGTATTCAAAATCATAGAAAAGAACATAATAGCATAGAAAATTGTTCATGTTATATTAATTTTAAAGTCAGATTCTAAAATATAGCTTTCAGTCATATTTAGAATAAAATAAATAAAATAATTCACTATTTGTTAGGGTACAAACTAAACTGACACAACAAAGAAACCCCAAATCACAATGATTCAAACAAGAAACAGGCTCTTTTTTCACTCACGTAACATCCACATGGAACGGGACATTCAATCGGGGGCCACGAAGTCCTCCAGGGACCCAGAATTTTCTGTCTTGATTTTCCAGGATCCTCCAGGGCACGGAATTTTAATTTCAATTTTTTTATTTTTTAAATAGGAGCTCACAGATCTGATGAAAGTTATGAACCCTCACCTCAGGAAAACGCACTCATACACACACACACACAAACACACTTATACACTGCTGCGGCCATGTTGAGGGGCTCACAGACCCCTAACAGGGCTCTTCTGCAGCAGCAGGGCTGAAGCCAGCCATCTGCCTGCTCACGTGATTCCCGCTGAAGGAAAGCTGCAGGGGAGCTGAAATGCGGTCTCCACCTGGGAATCGCGCGCCCACTTCAAACATGGGGGGAGTGGTGGTCTGTTACTAACAGGAAAACGAGAAAGAGGATATGGATTCTGAGAACATTCAACTGTCTCTGCCATAATTGCGTGAAAATACTGATGTCTGGATGATGAAATAATGAGTTATTTTTAAATCGTATTTTGCTTTCATTTTATTTTTCCAAATTCCCATTATGATATTGATGTAGTATGTGAAAAAAAATTATATATGATTCATGCATACTGTTGAAGAGTATAAATTTTCCATTAATTGGGTTCATGCATATCTATTAAATCAAATTTGATTATAAATTTTTTAAATCTTCATTTCTTATACTACTTTTTGCTTAATGAGGAAAGTATATAAAAATTTTCTACTCTAATTATGGATTTAAAATTTTTTCCTTGCAACACAATATTTGTTTTCTATATTTTGAGACTATGTTGTCATTGCACATAAGTGTATCAGTGTTTTACACTTTTGTTGAAATTTTTCTTGTTGTCATTATGTACTGACACCACACCTATTAATGTTTTGCATTAAATTGTATTTTGTCTGATATTGATATCGCTACACCAGCTTTCTTTTGCTTAGTAGTTGCCTAGCAAGTCTTTTTTTCTATATTTTTAATATTTCTGAGTTACATTTTTTTATGTATATCTCTTTTGCAGAGATATACAGAGATAGCTCTTTTATGTAATCTCATTTCTGATAAATTTTACTTATCATTAATTTCGTTGTCTTCTAGTTATCATTTTTTGCTTATATTTTCTCATTTTCTGCAATCTGTTGGATTGAGTTTGATGTTTTTCTTTTTAATCCTTCCAAACTACCCACTTATTTAGAAATCATGTACTCTATTTCTATTCTTTTTTTTTTAAAGTTTATCAGTTTTATTTATTTATTTATTTATTTATTTATTTTTGTGAGGAAGATCGGCCCTGAGCTAACATCTGCCAATCCTCCTCTTTTTTTTTTTGCTGAGGAAGACTGGCCCTGGGCTAACATCCATACCCATCTTCCTCCACTTTATATGGGACGCTGCCACAGCATGGCTTGACCAAGCGGTGCGTCAGTGTGCGCCCAGGATCCGAACCGGCAAACCCCAGGCCGCTGCAGCGGAGCGTGAGCACTTAACCGCTTGCGCCACCGGGCCGGACCCTATTTCTATTCTTTTAATAGCTAACTTTAAATTTTTAACACAGATACTTAACAAGATTTGAAGTTAATTAATATCTCTGTTCTCCTGAATAACTGAAGGACCTTAGAATACTTTTACTCTGATCCCCCATCTTACGCTACTTCTATATTGTTGTTGTCTAATGATCAACATGATCTCTGTTTGAAGTAGACAAGGGAGTTTTCCCACCTCAATCTGCCATATTGACATGAGGTCTATTTTAGAAATTTTCTTTTATATTTCCATAATAAAAAATAGGTTATTTTATAGGGTATTTCTAGAGAGAAGAGAAAATTAGGTCAAATAAATTTCCATGATTAAAATCTATTTTATGAAAATCAAGCAGATATAAGGCAAATGACTAAATATCAAAAAGCAACATGAAAGTTCAAGTTGTTTGTCCTATTTTTAGACAATGGCTTAGGCAATTGATAAAGAGTAAATATGTCAAAGATAGAAAATATTGGAAAAGATTTTATTTTTCTGTTTGAGGGATTTTTTTTTTTTTTGGCTAAGGAAACAATGTTACAACTTTGCTTTCAGCTGTGATCATCCTTCCACCGTTACCCCATTATTTTTTTATAAGAAGAAAACTCTTGAGCATGGTTTATAGAAATCAAGGCCTAAAGCTGTAGAACATGAAACATACTGAGCTTCAAATATGATGGGTTGTAATTAATATTTTGGTGGTGAACATGATGTAATCTATGCAGAAATAGAAGTACAATGATGTACACCTGAAATTTTTACAATGTCATAAACCAATGTTACTGCAATAAACAAAAAATTAAAAAAAATAAAATAAAATAAATAAAAAAATAAAGTGAAAAAAAAAAACAAAAAACAAATACGAGGAAGGAACTACGGACTCCGCACCACATCTCACCTCTGCTCTGTTTCCATCTAACGTTTTAGGCACAAGCAACAAGGGGCCTGATGGAGGGGCATTGTTGAGAGGTGCCGAAAGCTTTGCCTCCTCAAACCTTCCTGCTCAACCTAAAAGTCTCTAAAAAAAGTCACCGGAAGAGTCCCCTTCAGGTTTCAATCATTTGTTTCAAGAAAAAGAAATATGTACAAGAGTAAGCCATACATTGAGTTGTGTTAATACATAGATTATAACTCATAAACCATGTAACTATTTTCTACTTATTCTTATTTAGGTTGAATCAATAAATTCCTTTTGCTGTTCTGTAAAGTTCCTGATTAAAAACAGCTGACCAGGGGCCGGCCCGGTGGCGCAAGCGGTTGGGTGCGCGCGCTCTGCTGCGGCGGCCCGGGGTTCGCTGGCTCGGATCCCGGGCACGCACCGACACACTGCTCGGTAAGCCATGCTGTGGCGGCGTCCCATATAAAGTGGAGGAAGATGGGCACCGATGTTAGCCCAGGGCCGTCTTCCTCAGCAAAAAAAAAAAAAGAGGAGGATTGGCGGATGTTAGCTCAGGGCTGATCTCCTCACAAAAAAAAAAAAAAAAAAAAAAAAACAGCTGACCAGCTGGAGTTCGCTAGGATAGTCAAAGTCAGGAATCAATACACATCTGACAGATATATTTACTAAAATCAAGAACCTAAAAGAGTGTGTTTCTAGTAGTCTGTGAACTGAGGCTACATAAGTGGCATTTACCCTTCTTGAATCTAGCATTCAAAGTAAAGCTCCAGGGCTGGCCCCGTGGCTTAGCGGTTAAGTGCGCGCGCTCCGCTGCTGGCGGCCCAGGTTCGGATCCTGGGTGCTCACGGATGCACCGCTTCTCCGGCCATGCTGAGGCCGCGTCCCACATACAGCAACTAGAAGGATGTGCAGCTATGACATACAACTATCTACTGGGGCTTTGGGGGAAACAAACAAATAAATAAACAAACAAATAAAAACAAAGTAAAGCTCCAGATCTCTCAATACCAGGATGATGATGAGGATGAGAGTACAGAGAATCATTTATATTCATCACTCTTATGAGATGGGTAACTACTATAAGGCCACTTCACAGAGGAAGAGACTGAGACCATGAGAGGATAAGTAACTTACACAAGTTCATACATTAAAACATGGTGGTCCGGGGATTCAGGCTGCTTGATTTCAAAACTGTGCATTTATCTATTAAACTATCCTGCCCCCCTGCTCTTAAATGTTTACACAGCATCTACACCTTCCTTTGCTCCACTTCCAAAAGGCCCCCAAGATCTCATACCAATCCTTAGTTTTCCATATAGCAAATCTATCTGGTGCAGCAAGACCTATGGGGAATAATTTTCACACACACTGAAACATGGGTACAATTTAAGATCTGCTTTAATTACTGTCAGCACCCTCTCAGGGATATTGTTCAATGTGAAAGGTAATGTTGAAATCAAAATTGTTGCTAGGTCTGAAATAGCCAATTTTGTAACAAATGCAATCAGGAACAGTTGGTGGCTGTTCTTGGATCTTCTCCAGCACACGACGCCCAGTGAGTGGCAGTGCTCTGTCCACTGCTTACTTTAGATGGAAGTCAGTGAGGATTTGGATGGTGAAAGAGTGTGTAGTGTTTTCTTGGCATTTAGTAAGTAGAAAAAATGTCAGCACATTTCTTGACAATACCAATTTTGTCATCTTTAAAGGACTAAGATAGCCCTTGCTTGCTGTTGGAAACATATTTGAAAAGAATCTCTAGAACTCTCAGTCTAAAGAAAAAAATACCTCTTTTTTTACTTCTTATGTAAAAGATATATTGAATAAAAGAGGTGATTTTGTCATTTTTACACAGAATGTCTTTTGCCTCTTACCCAAGTGTGTTAGCAGGAATCAACAATATTAAAAAGTAAAGTTATAAATATTTTTAATGGAGTGGAGAAAAACAGGATCCAGAGAAGAGCTGATTTCTCGCAGTCCAGTGACCTAAATTTAGGACCCACTGGGTCTGATCTCTCTTCTCACCGTTCTCCCGCTTTGATTTCTGTTACCTCTGTAGCCCTGTGATTACATAGATATTTCTGAATAGGAATGTTGATGTATACAAATAGTTGGATTTCTTTTACTTTCATAAACTCTACTACACAAATGTTCAAAGCAAATTCTATCTCTTAGTTTCTCTCCAGAAAATGTTTTTAAAGATTCAAAATAAAAGCAATGCCTCATTTGTAATCTTATACTAGAGCCTGAAGACACTATGCTATCTTTTCTCTTATGGAGGTTATCTGTTATCAACAAACAAACACGTCAAACGGCAACGGCATGCTATAACTCTTTCATACAGTATTTTACTCTGATAATAAATTTGTTAGATTGGTAAAGGTCAAAGAACTTTTTTTTTTTTGAAAGAAAGGCTTATTTTCAAGAGGTAGCATTACCACAGATGCTTCAGTGAACCAGTGCCTGTAGTTCCATGGCCGCCATAAAGCTGCTGGATCACTTGTTAAATCTCAGAGACGAGCAGAACGTGTTTGCTGAAGGGAGAAGGTAACTGTTCAGTGACATAGCTGCTTTCATAGAAGCAGAAACTCAGATTAGTCAATCCATCTCCTCTAATAAACTTCTCCCAGTCTCAACAACAAAAGATTTGTTTGGTCTTGTTTTTTCTCTATATTTAAGAAATCAGAATATATTCTGAGATTATACTGTAATATATAGTGAAGAAAATAAGAGAAAAAGTGAAACATCAACTGAGGTACAGCACACGACCTTCATAATCGAACGTATCTGCAGTCTCCTGCACACACAAGCACACCTGCCCCACAGCTGACTGTGAGTCTAAAATTCAACCAGCAATCACACACATGCATGCCTCTCAGAGCTAATCTTCCATAAATAGTATAGAAATATTTTAAAAAGTAAATAAAATATTAAACGTTAGAGATACGTCACAAATGTAAACAACGACGAAATGCAAAACCTGACGCGCTGGTGACTATAGAAATCATTCACGTATTTGGCAAATAGAGTTCAACGACTGGGGAATATGTGAGTGGTTCCTGATGCTGTGTCCTTTGTACAGATGAACAATGACCTTGAAATGATGCAAAATAATCAGCCCAGAACCCTTGTGATGTCTGTTCCTTTAAAAAAAGTATGAGAATTCAGAAAAATATATTGATGTCCATTTACCTCAACAATGACACAATCCAGATGGTTACTAAACAGTAAAATTATCTTCCCGAGAGAGTTGCACAGATTGTCTTATCTGCTTCTGCAGCCTGGGTTATCTGTTCTCAAAAATGCTCTGAGTATAATCTGGCTGAGAGAAAAGTTGCCAGCTTTTAAGGTAAAATTTGATGGAGTAGTTTATGGAAAAAATAGATTTTTTTGGGACAATCATTCACTTAACATAAACAAAAAATTGCATGTTTTCAGAAAATAACGGAAAATGAACTGTTTGGGAATCTTTGGAAGCTATCGCCTAGAACAAATGGCACTACTGACCTTTAGGAATGTGTCTGATTCCGTGCAGTATGAACTGAACAGTCTACTGGCCATTACCCATTAATCTGATCACAAGGCCGTATTGTGACGCTTGTACGAATCGAACCTGGAGCTCGTGTGTTTATTCTTGGTGGTGATTCAGGTGTTAGAGTTGAGAACATTTCCACGAGGTTTCTGGATGATGCCAAGCTACGTCTGTATACGACAGACATAGATTTAAACAGGCTTTTTCTTTTAAATCATTCACAGACTTCTAAATTTAATTTAATTTAATTTTATATTTAGAAAAAGTATGAAAGTCACCTGCTGGATGTTCAATTACAGAGAAGAAACAAGTAGTCAAAGAACTGATGGACGTAGGAAAAGAGCACAGGCTTTGGCGTCAAACCTGGGCTCTAATCGCGGCTCTGTCACTTCCCACACGTGTAACATTAGGCAAGTCCTTTAACTTCATTGAACTTCTCTTCTTATCAGTGAAATGGCACTAATGGCACGTACCTTAAAGGGCTGTTGTAAGGGTTAAATTAGATTAAAGATACATGACGTGCACGGTATAGTATCTGGAACAAACTTCTCTGATGCATTTACAGTCTAGAAAAAAATACCAATTGTCTTCTATCCACACATAAGGTTATACTGTGGCCTGGTCTAAAATCCAATCAGATACAAAGGGAAAAGTTCAGTATCAGGATTGCTCCTCTAAAGTTTGCTTGATGACAAATTACTGGCCTGACTTTGCTCTTTTCACTGAACTGATTTTGACTGATTTCAGGAAATCAACTGAGTCACTTCCTGAGAGCTGTATTAACACAGAGTCCTTGGTTCCAGTTTGCTCTTTTTTAGGGTCGCCTAATACATGAAGGCAAATAGGACCAAAACCCAGATGTGTATATTGAATCTAAAGGTTTTTATTAATTTAATATTTATTTAATGAGTTGTCAGAGACAAGGAATACTCAGCAGACGTCAAGAAGACAACTAGTTTGTCTTTTCCAAAGTGCAGAATTACATCTTAGAACCTCATCATAGCCACATGGCCAATGTTAAAAATTCCAACCAGGCTAGATAGAAGGGTAGCTCTTAACATTTCATTCTGGGAATAACATTCATTTGAAATTAAAGACTAATTTAAAAATTAAACTCTAAAATGCAACAAAAAACATCACTATGATAGGCATATTTTGTGAATCTGGAAGAATTTTTTAACATATGCTATAAAAAAATGATTATGGCCACATCAGTTTAGATTAGATTGGGCAATAGAAAATGTGGTTTGTTCTTACAGAGGAGGCAGTCAGGCAAAAAAGGTACATTTTAGTTAAATGTCATATTTAGAGAATACAATTAACATATCTGATAATTAATAAACATCTTCTTGAATTTCAGAAGGATTGTGCATAAAAACTTCTGTAGGATTTAATCCTATTACCAACTAAGATATCATATTTCAAAATAAACATATTTAAAAAGTGATTCTTTCAGAATCATTTCAGTGAGAATAAAAAACTATTTGTATACAATCAAGACAGGTGATGATGCAAAAAAATTGCTCCATAAATCAATCAAACCTCTATACTTGCTTCATTAAAGGATAATATACTGGGATATCATTTCAGCAACACTGCCAAAGCTTCCAGGTTTGATTTCCATCCAAAATTTTTAACAGAACTCAGCACTTTAGAAACAAAGAAACAAAGGAAAAAGGAAAATCCAGTGCAGATGTACATTTCCATGATATTTAATATATAACAGCATAATTGCTGTATATTAGTCATCATGGCAACCAGCCTACACAAAAAAGGAGAGAAATCTGAAAGCAAGCTGAATATTTCTGTTAAATCCTCCTATAACTCAGATTATAAAGGCTTTAATATTTGCAATCAGTATATTAATTTCATGTGCATTTATAGTTTTGTAATAGCACCCTTCCTTCCACAAATTCTTGAAAATCTGGCAGTAGATTGGGGAAGGGGGGTTGATGTGTTAATCAATCACCAAATACTTAACAACATACCCAACAAACTACTAGGCTGTTTGAGTGAAACAAAAATTAAGAATAGCAAGATTAGTCTCCCCCCTTGGTGTCTTAACAATTATATTCTTTTCTGTGGTTATTCCTAAGTAATTATTAGGATTCATTGACAAAAAAATAAACATTTCATTGTGTTACTTTTTCGAAGACTCTCATAAATATATCACATCTAACATGCACAATGAAATAAAAACTCAGAGAAGTGATAAATATATCTAGAAAAATAAAGCCTGAAGAAGAGTTGGGTGTCAGTATAGCAAAGCAAATACTCTGGAATTAGACAGAGAACACTCAGACTCCCAGATCCATCACTTACTAGAAATGGGCAAGTTTAATCTCTCTATTCCTTGATTTTTCACCAACAAAATAAGAGACATAACAGTGGAATGGAATGTCACTATGCCATTATTTTCAGATACGACTATCTTCCTAGAAAAATTAAGATAACTAATGGAAGTGTTTAGAAATAATGAGAGTTCAGTAAAAGCAACAAAAATAAATAAATAACTTTCCAATACACCAGAATGACCTTTTGGAAAAATATAATGAAAAAATACATACTACCTCCAAGAAGCAAATATGTAGGATAAACTTATTAGAGTTGTATAAGACACAAATAAAAAATATCATCAAAATTTACTGAAAAAATATGAATATGAAAGGAGACTTGAAAAAATGGCAAGACAGTGCTCCTAGATGAAAAAATTCAGTAATTCCCAAATTAAGTTTACAAATTCAAGAATCCTAATTAAAAAACCAATAGGGTATTTTTGTATCTTGACAAGCTGATTTTAATGTCCATGTGGGGAAAAAGTGCAAAAGGCAACTGATCAAGACCACCTAACATTCATCTTAGACAGGCCTCTCCTGACTACAGGCCTTTGACCTCCCTTCTCTTAGAGCATTTACTTTAGAAAATGTGTGATTATAAATTCTTACTCTGCCCTTCCTAGATGTAAATAATCTTCTCCCAGCCTCTTGCCAGTTTCAAAACCCAGGAATGTCTTTCTCAGGAACCTGGGAGCCATCCCTTTGGAAGGCGATCATCAAGGAAGAGAGCACTCCTCCATCCCAGTCTCTGTGGGAGGGGGGAACCTTCCCTTGACAAGCAGCAGACACAGACAGCCTGATCAAGCTGAGCAACCTCCCCATCATATCCTCCAGTACTTTTCCGCTAGCTCGTCCCAGCACTCAAAACGCTCCCATCTTTGTTCCAGCAAAGTTGAGTCAATCTCTCTCCCCTATTGCAATAGATACGCCAATTTTCTGAGGAGGTCAGAACTTAGACTTCCCAGGAGAGGTTTCTAAACCACAGACTGCTGGGCCCCACCTTCAGTTTCTGAGTCAGTATGTCTAGGAGGGGCCACGAATTTGCCTCTCTAACATGTTCCACTGATGCCGCTGAGGACCACACCGTGAAAAACAAGCATCTAAGGCATTTTCACACCACCACTGGGTTTCTATGGCGGAACCCGCTGTGTCTCTGATGAAATATATTTTATAAATTATCATAATGAAAGGTAGCAGTGGGCTCTTCTCTGTTATTGGTGCATGGCCAAGCCGACATTGGCAAACTTGGGTTTGCATTTCAAAAAAAAAATCCACGTTCTTGGATTATTTTGTCTTATGCTCTATATTGGATTCCTAGGGCTGCCGTAACAAACTACCATAAACTGGGTGGCTTAAAACAACAGAAATGTATTCTCTCACAGTTCTGGAGGCCAGAAGTCCAAAATCAAGATGCTGGCAAGTTTGGTTCCTTCTGGAAGCTCTGAGGGAGACTCTGCTCCATGCCTTTCTCCTGGCCGCTGGTGGCGGCGGTGACCCTTGCTGTTCCTTGGTCTGTAGGTGAATCACTCCAATCTCTGAGGGCCTCTGCCATCAAACAGAGGTTTCTCTGTGTGTCTCTGTGTTTCCCTTCTTCCTGTAAGGACGCTAGTGCTTGGATTTAAGGTCTACCTTAAGCCAGTATGACCTCATCTTAACTAAAGTCTGCAAAGACCTTGTTTCCAAAGAAAGACACACTCTGAGGTTTTGGTGCACATGAATTTGGGGGGACACTACTCAACTCAGTACCATGCTCTAACCCAGAGTTTCTCAATTATTTTTTCATAAAAGATTACAAGTGACCAAATACGGTTAATGGTTCTTTCTCAGCCCTGGGATGGCTGGGAGGAGCACAGGGTAGGAAGAGTCCACAGCCTTTGGCACTGTATAAAGCCTCACACACGCACTTCAAGTGCCACACACACATTGTCATTTTCTATGCATGCCACGATACGAAAAAGAGTAGAAAACACCATAACCAACTGAGATAAATAAATACAAATGAACTAAGGTAGTAATTTCATATTCCTCTTTCACCATAATCGGGTCATATAATGCCAAATTCTCCTAGGAGGTAAGAAATCTTGTAGAAAAGGAAATTAGTCCTCCTGTACTCCCTTTGTGGAGAAAGTTAAATGGTCCTACTCCACAATGGTTCCATTGGAGTTTTATAATCCTGAATAAGTTTGAGACTCCATAAGTTGTATTTCAATAATTGGCAATCTTTCAGGAAACATTTATTAAATGGCTACCACGTGTCATGCTAAGAATACAAAGACACTAAATAAGACACAGGCTCTGTCCTTGAAGAGTTTAAAATTCAGCGGGGGAAATAACTCAAAAGAGATAATTACAAAACAATCTGTTGAATACAGATATAGAGATACACAATAGGGGATCCTCATAAAATGCATCCACATGCATCTCATTTATTTCACCAATACCTTTCGAGGTAAGCAAAGGAGTTATTAATCCCACTTTAAAGATGAGGAAATTGAAGCTCAGAGAGGTCAGTTAATGCCTCCGTGGTCACGTAGCCGGCACAACTAAAGCGGGAATACAGGTTTTCGCTCCTCCTCTGCTGCCTGTTCCACTAACACCACTTATCTGCCCCTGCAGGGGACTCAGGAGGCGACCGCAGGCTCTTCTCTTCTCCTTGTTGACAGAGACAGGGAGGGGATAAACCACAGTTCAGAGAATCTGGTGCATTGCTGCCAAGTCTGAGCTTAAAAGCCGCAAATCCGTGACAGACAGACAGACAGACGTAAATGAATAAATAAATAGCCAGGTTTCTAAGAACATTAACTTGTCCATTCAGGAAGAATATAGTGCTCTCTTTTGGATGACTTGAAAGTCATCTGAAGAAACCTTGTCTCATGACCGAATACTTTCCATGGTCTGTTATTTGTCAGGTTCAAAAACAAAACATTACCACTTGCCAGGTCAGCAAACAAGCCTTCCAGGCCTGGGGATCACCGGCCCGAGTCCAACTCCCAGCCCCAAGTTCCTCTAGCCGGGAGTGGTGACGTCACTACTAAACAAAAGACGAGGCAAATCATGAGGTTGCGCATTTTGAGTCTCATTTTTCTTCAAAGTTGACAGCAGTTGTGCCAGCTTCCCAGCTGTGTGATTCCGTTCTAGTGCACTTTCCCAACCCAACATCATGCAGCAAAAAAAACATTGTTCCTTTTAATACAGTTCTCTACGCAAGCAGAAGCTGCTTCCCTGCCACTTTGATTGAAGAACGCATCCCCAAACAAACAACTTAGCACTCAAAGTTTCCAAGGAATGGTCAAATGAAGCCTTCCATGAGAGCCTTAGTTTCTAGACATACAAGGAGTTTTGTGTGTGTGTGTGTGTGTGTGTGTGTGTGCACCTTCTTAAACTGAAACGAGACATGGGAAATTATGAAAGCAAGAATTCAATGTTGTTGAAAACTTTATTTTTCATTATTTATGTCAATCTTACATGATTATTCAAATAAAAACTGAGGTATTCGGAAATAAATCTAGAGGTCTCTTGCACTCACACCTGCATCTACAGGTTCTCTCCCTCCCTGCTGTCCATGGCATTGTGTTCAGCCTTTTGTTCTACTCCTATTCTATACATTTGCATACATATAGGTGTGTATTTATGCATACGTTTCTTCATTTCTTTTCATAAATAAATCATCTTTACAAGTTGCTCTGCAAATTGTGGTTTTCAGTTTGTGTCTTCAAAATCTTTGCCAGAGCATACGGAGCAACCTCACTCTTTTGTAAAGATTGCTTATTATTCCAAAGTGCACATGGCTCATAACGTGTTTCCCTACTTACTGTATCTCCTCTGTGGTGCCACTGCAATTTTTCCCCAAAAAACCCGCCATCTTTGTGGACATCTTTCCAGCGCTTCGTCTTGTGACTGGCCTTTAAATACGTTAAACACCAGTGCTGGATGTTAGAAAAGTATCCTAGTAGAACAGGATGGAAGATTCTATTTATTTCCATTTTAGCATAGAGCTATACATTTATAGGGATGAAGTCTGGGACACCTAAAAAATAAAGCCAGTAGAAAACCCATGTGTTTTAATACAACTGAGTCTTAATTTTCAATTAGGGTTGCACATATAAAGAAAACCAATATAATGATCCAGTTTCCTTGAAATGGAATTCATAAATTACCATTGATGGAAAGAGTTTCATTGCTAAAAAGACTACAGAGTAGGTAATTTTAACCATTATAAACAATGAATTTCCCCTAGTGTTTAAGTTTTCACATTTTATAAATGTCATAGGCACTCCCTCATAGTCAAAACAGCCTAAGTTTAGATTTCTTTGAGAAATTGTTTTAGGACTGTCTTTGCTTTCAGGCATTTGTCTTCAGAGGGAGATGGCCCTCTAGCCCTGGGAAATGGTCATTATTGGAGTTAGTATGCAAAACTCACTAAATAAGGATAAATTAATGATTCACAACCAAACCCCTATATCACTCTCTTCCCAGGTCACAATTTACTCTCAAGTCTCACCCAAACCAAAGAAAGGTAGTACAATTCTGCATTGAAGAAATCTTCAAAATTATACTCAGAAAAACAGAATAGTTTGTTGAGGGCGAGAGAGGGTTAATCGCCAATGCACTGCTTACTTTCTAAAACCACACGTGGAATAAAAAAACCAACAGACCACAAGATCAGATGAACTGATTGTTTTATTAACCAGTCGTCGGCCAAGAGTAAGTGGTCCCAGGGTTATCACTCCACAGGGAGTAAAAAAGTCGTTAGAGATGGACCCCTGTCTCACTGCCCCAACTCTAACTTTGCTGGGAATTACACTGAAATCGTAAATCTGTACTTAAATTTTTGTTGTGGTCACATTAATGTGGATTGTAATACTGCTTTGTTGTCATCTTTCCTAGAAAGGCATGACCAGGACTAGAAAAATGAATATCTATATTTAATTTTTTCCTCCCTCCTTCCCTCCTTCCCTCCCTCTCCCCCTCTCTCCCTTCCTTCCTCTCATCTCTCCATCCCTCATGCCATGCTTTTTTCCTTCCATATAGCACAGAATTTCTCATCCTCAACTCTACCGACATTTGCGGACAGGTTGTTCTCTCTTGCCAGGGGCTGTCCTGTGCATCACAGGAAGTTTAGCAGCTTCCCTGGCCTCTTCTCACTAGGTGCCAGGTACCCCTCAGTTTTGACAGCAAAAATGTCTCTAGATATTGTCTGATATACCAGATAAAATCACCCCCGCTGAAAACCACTATTGTGGCGTTTGTTAAGTATAACTTCTGCTACAGTAAATTCTTAATCCAACCAACCCATCCACACGCCTTGTTCGCTCCTGAACTGATGTCACTCCCACCATGCCAGGGAGTGCCTCCTCAGCCACTGTTTTCAACGTCCTGCACACCCCCAAGAGAGGGAATATAGCAGAACTATTAACAATCAAAATAATTGCCGCTCGCTGTTCTCAGCATTGTATCATATTTTAATAACCTCTCTTTATGATTGTTTCCTCATCTGTAAAAAGGAAGTAATAATAACAATCACCTAAGGGAATGTTGTCAGAACTAAGTGAATTAACGTACCTAAAGCATTTAATTGGGTCCGTCACTTAGCAAACACTGTGTTAAATGTTAGTGGTCCTTGCCTTTACTGTTGTCCTCTTCTCATTCCAGCCTAGTAAACAGGGGAGCTGGATGCAGACATGGATCTAACATGGGAGCCTGAGCTGGTAAACATTAATGTTGTCTTAAAAGGAGAGGCACTAATAACGACCTATTAAGAGCTGCATCTGTGGGATTTTAAATTTTCTAGGACCCAGATTTTTAAGAAGTAAAAAGAAATAAGAGAAAGTAAGATTATAATATTTTATTTTAACCCAATATATCAAAATATGTAGCTCAACATATGAAGTATATAATTTTAACGTGTAATCAATATACAAATATTAATTAGATAATTTACATTCTTCTTTTTTTTGTACTAAATCCTCAAAATCTGGTGCTTACAGCTCATCTCAGTCTGAATTAGCTGTGTTTCAATTGCTCGATAGCCACAGGTGGCTGAGCTACCATGTTAGACAGTAATTGGACTAAGGACAGATCAAGGATCCTATCCATATGCAGAGCCCCACCCTCACCATCATGTGTCAGTCATGTGGTTGAGGTCTTACCTTCCTCATTAGATTGCATCTTCTTTAGTGAAGGATCTATAGCCTACTGGTCATTATATACCACTCACAGTTGGAAGTGCTATATATTTATCTAACAGAAGCATAAATGCAAAAATGAATAAATGCGTGAATGAATGGGAGAATGAAATAAAATGGAAACAAGATCGCAGGCTGCATTTTTTTTAACCTTAGAGAAGCAGACAAGTTTGAAATTCTAAAACCTCTATAGTAAGATTCATTTGGCTGTTGAGAGAAGAGTGTCAGAGCTATAACAGATGCACAGCTCAAGTCTCCTGCTGTCAATCTGATAATATCCTGAATATTTTCACATTAAAAATGCACATTAATTTTTTTTTTTGTATTCACATCCCGCCTGTAGAGTTACAAGATTGTATAAAATTCTTTTTAAACTCTCTTGAGGACAGAATTTAAGTAAAATCTTTTTAGAAAATTTTATAGAAATATCACTAAAGAATGGACAATTAATATGAATGCTAAAGTCTGGATTATGAGTAACACATCAGAAGTCTGAACCTAAGTTAACATTCTGTCTGTTAAAGGGTGACTAAATAGTCTCTCGTTTGAGCTATTTTGAGCACTATTCTTTAGACACTGGTTTTCTTAAAAAGTGTAGCTTGAACCAGGCATAATATTCCTGATAATCTATCAAGTACAGAATACAATGAAATTATTAACTCTCTTAATAGACTCTGTTCCTTATACTAAATTTTAACAGCTCTGTCAACTCACTTGTATAGGTCATTTTCATACAAAGGTCCATGAATAAATCATTGCCCAGCTTCTACATACACATACGTACATGGGTACGCATTACATAAAATTAAATGTTAGCACGGTGTCACATGAGTTCCCATTAGACCTTCTCTTCTTAAGTTTAGCCCATATTTCCACATTTTTAGGTCAAAATTCATTTTGATTCTGACATCTACTACATTAGATAACTTTCTTAGCTTTACGATGATCGTAGATCTGATCAGCACATCCATATCCTCATCCAAATGTTTACAGGAATATTAAACAGGGCAAAATTCAGGAGGCAGTTCTGTGGAGGGCCTCTAGGCAAGGTGGTTCTCAAATTTCATGTGCAAAAAACCCCCTGCGGAGCTTCTTTAAAATGCAGACATCTGAGTCTCTCCTTCAGTAATTCTGATTCAGCGGATCTGGAGTAGGGCCTAGGAATATAAATTTTTAAAAAGAACCTGTGGAAATAAATGAAGAACACCAAATGAGAACAAGCAAAGGCTATTTATTCAAAGCTTGCTATAGCAAGGGAGTAGGCCTCGTCACTTGCACGTGGCAGAGACAGGCAGAGGAGCGGGAAGGCTTTATATTTGGGAAAAAAGGAAGGCTGCAGATGTTATGCACTGAATGTTTCTGTCCCCCCAAAAATTCATATATGGAAATCCCAATCTCCAATGTGATGGTATCGGGAGATGGGGCCTCTAGGAGGTGATTAGGTCATGAGGGTAGATCCCTCATGAGTGGGATTAGTGCCCTTACGAAAGAGACCCCAGAGAGCTCTCTTGCCGCTTCTGTCATGTGAGGACACAGTGAGAAGACAGCTGTCCATGAACCAGGAGGCCAGCTCTCATCAGACACCAAGTCTGCCAGTGCCTTGATCGTGGACTTTCTAGCCTCCAGAACTATGAGAAAAAAATGTTTGTTGTTTCAGCCACCCAGTCTATGGTATTTTTGTTACAGCAACCCAAACAGACTAAGGCATCATGTACGCCCCAATTGGAGGCTGTTGGCACAGGGAAGCTGCAGGCAGGTTAAGTAGAAGTGGGGCGTGATATGTGACTGGTTACAATTCATATTAGGTTTTCTCCACTTGGTCCAAAATTGGAAGTGGGGGCAAAAATTAGGGACACTGTTGGTTATCAGTCAAGTTTAGCCACTTGGGGCCAATTGTTACAGGAATCATTGCTTGGCTTCCTGGACTGTTTGACACACCCTGGACTAGTTACTCTACATAGTAGGTTGGCTTCCTGGGCTGGTTGCTGCAGATTGTGGGTCAGAGTTCTATTTTTGTACATGATCTAACCACTGTCCGTTTGTACCTTGTCTGTCACACTCCCGGAAATTCTGGCACAAGAGGTTCCCAAACGTAGTGCGCTGGGCTTTTAAAGTACTTACCCTAACCCTCCTGGTTGACTCTGATTATGCCAGGCTCTCAGCTAGTTGACATAAGGATATTAAGATGGAATGACAAATTGGAATAATGATCACTTCTTTGTGCAACCCTTCACAGTTTACAGGTTTTTTCAGATTTAATCCTTGTACCACCTTCGTTTAGGAGAGGCATGATTCTATATTCTCAAGCTAGTGGGTTCCATTTACACTATAGCTTGCCACAGGTTGGGCGGGTTACACCTATAAAACATAAACTGGCAAAGAAAAGCACAGGGAGTTTTTCTAAACATATTTCACCATCAGAAGGATGAGGAATGTATTAAGGAGGAATTTATCCTGATATGATCACAGAAAAAAACATAGATCTAATCTATTAAAATCTTTGACCACTATATACCTATTAAAATGGCAAAGAAGAAAAAAAACTGACAATACTAAGTGCTAGAGAGAATGCAGAATAACTGGCACTCTTATATATTGTCAGTGGGAATGAAAAATGGTCCAGCCACTTGGTTGGTTTCCACTTGGAAAACAGTTTGAAAGTTTCTTATGAAGATAAATTTTCACCTACCACATGATCCAGCAACACCACTACTAGGTATTTACCCAAGTAGAACGAAAACTTACATTCAGGTAAAAACCTGCATGTGAGCATTTATAGTAGCCGTATTCATAAGCACCAAAAACTGGAAACCGAGGTGTCCTTTCATGGGTGAAGGATAAATAAACTGTGCTACATTCATGAAATGGAATACTTCTTAGCATTACAAACAAATAAACTATTGATTCAAGAAACAACATGGATGAATCTTAAATGCATTTTGCTAACTGAAAGTCTACATAACATATGTTTTCATTTATATGACATTCTGGAAAAGGCAAAACTACAGAGTGGTTGCTAGTGGTTTGGGGAGCGGGAGGCTGAAGTAAACGACAAAGGGGCAGCACAGGGGAATTCTGAGGATGATGGACCTGCTCCTCCAGGAACATCATGGTGGATATCTAACTCCATACGCTTGTCAACCTTCATGGAACAGTATTTCACAAAGAGTAAATTTTACTGTACGTAAATTTTTTTTAATCAACCAAGATAGGGAATCCAAGATGGAATGCAGTCTGTGACAAATGAGTTGAATTGTATTGTAAATGAATAACATAAGCACACAGGAGGGGATAGAGAAGAACGGAGCTGACCTAAGTAACTCTGGAAAACAGTGATATGACTGGATACAGTAAAGTTAAAGATAGAAAGAACTGTACACAAACACAGTACTCTAACTGGTAAACTTGTTTCTCATTGGAATTCTGTAACTACTTCATATATATACTGGGGTCAAATAAACATGCAAATAAATTGTAAATAATTCTGATAGCCCTACCCTTGAAGGAAGAAAGACGAGATTTGCTAAGTAGATGAAATATAAAATTGTTTGTATCCAGGAAATGGCAAAAAAAATAATAATATTTGCAGCATGAAATTTGGGTCTTAGAGAATATTACATTAATACAAGAGAACTGGGCATTTTTGAACATGATACAGATAATACAGCCTGTGTTTCTTTCTGCTTTTGATTTAGAGCTTATCTATAGTAAAGGTGGTCAATGATAAGATAAAAAAATCTAATAAACTCTTACGAGTATTTCAAAATAGTAGCAATAAGTAAAATCATCAATCAAAAAGTTTTAAAGCTTTAAACTGCCATATAACAAGATCCTATTACTATCTGTTATTGAAGTCAGCATGCTGATTACTAAAGGAGGTAGTAAAATATGTAAGTGTCAGATGATCAATGGTGATTGCTCTGCTGGAGACTGTGCAATGTAAAAAGAAAACAAAGCACTTCTAACTTAGGACCAGAATGAGTTTGCTCTTGCTCTTTTCAGTGGTACTGGAGTAGATAAAATGAAGAAAGATGTGTTGTAGGATCATTTTCAAACTGTCATGGATGAGGAAGAACCCCCCCCACACCATTAACCTCATGTTTCAGGATGGGTTCTGCTTTGCAGGGTTGCCTTACCACTTTGCACACATTTATTGATGAGCTACACTCTCTGAGGAACTGAGCACTTTCACTGAATTTTGTGAGTCATGTATCCTATTTTGAGTCACCTTGGATCTCATTTAATTGTAGACTTAATGAGTATTTTGTAATTTCACGACAATTTTGTTATGTAGAGCCTATGGTTTTCACCAGAAATGCAAAGGGGTCAGTAAGTAGACCACAACACCTTAAGAACGGCAGCCTTGCAGTCAGAATTTTTTGAGTACTAATCTTGCCACTTCCTTGTTGAGAACAAAGAACTTACTCTGGTCCCGTTCCCTTGGCCTCCAAATGCTGATATTAATTGCTTCCCTGCTCCTTCCACAGGGTTGTCATGAGGACCACATGAAATTGCAGAAGCATTAATGCTTTGGAATCTCATCACATAAAAATGATACAAGTGAGAGTTGCTATGATGACTATAACTATTAACAAGGAAATTCTTGACATGAACGAAAATCAAAGAAAAGCTCTTTTTATATTGATAGAAACATTATATAATGACTGATTTGCTACATTGATAAAATGATGTGATTCTGAAAAACATCAATATGACTACTAAAATGTCTTCTTCCAATGATAAAATATTCAATGATAAAGAAAAACATAAGTAAATTTTAGTGTAGCAACTCAACTAAATAATTTATAAGTATTAAAAGTTATAGTTATGGGGGCCGGCCTGGTGGCGTAGCGGTTAAGTGCTCACACTCTGCTTCGGCAGTCCGTGGTTCACAGGTTCGGATCCCGGGCGTGGACTGCTTGTCAAGTCATGCTGTGGCGGCGTCCCATATAAAACAGGGGAAGATGGGCGTGGATGTTAGCCCAGGGCCACTCTTCCTCACCAAAAAGAGGAGGATTGGCATTTGATGTTAGCTCAGAGCTAATCTTCCTCACACACACAAAAAAAATTATAGTTATGAGAGAGAATGGAAGTTATGATAACCTCCTTCTTTCCTTACTTTACTTAACTGAGAAATAAATAAAGCATACAAATTCCTTCACACAAAGATATTAGAAATTATTCTCCAAGGTGTACCTCTGGGATATTAGGAGGGTGTTAAAGCTGAATACAAGGAATGAGTTACTGAGGGTAGAATTCTGTCATCAGGGAAAGATTGGCCTCTTTTCAATCACACCATGTGGGCGATTATATGTTCTTACATAAAACTAGATCTGCTTTTTTTAAGTCAATGAAAGCCAATCAAACAAGGATTCTTTGGTTAATCCCGAAGACCATTCGACATCCAGAGAAAAGACTGGAAAGAGGATCAAGAGGCGTTCTTTCTGGTCCCAGTCCTGCCCTGTTATTAGCTACTCTGGACCTCAAATTTCTTCACTAGTAACACTACCCTACCTACTCCAAGGGGAGTGTGTGTGACAGACAGAGAGACAGAGAGACACAGAGAGAGAGGCGTCAAATGAAATAAACGTGGAAGTGCTTAAATAGTAGTTTCTCAAGAGTGAGATTATAGTTTTATGTTCTGAAACACAGGAAACCTAGTGACTGAAATAAAGTCTGTCCACAACCTAAAGATCAAAGTCTTTAAGGTTATCATTTCTTGGGAGTGAAGAATTTAACTTCTGTCATTTCTTAAAATCATTTCCTTTTTCTGGAGGAGCACTGTCTCTGATCAGAGAGGTGTTTTTCTTTTCTGAAGGATCCACCTCTCTGCTCTTCAGTCTCAACACAATTGAGAAGAAGTTGACGTACATTTCTGGAACTTTCTTTTTCTCCATCAGCACCCTCTTGAGAATTCAGGTGTCCTTTCCGTTGTTTTAGGACACCGTGGCCACTGCCTGTCCACGTCTCCACAGGTCGGCCCCCGAAACAGGACTTCGAGACTTGACAAAGCCCTGGTCCCTCTCTACCTGTTTCCTCACCTGAAAAATGAGACTATCTTAGCTTATGTCTTTGGTCTCTTTCTGCCCTAAAATCCCACCCGCATCGTTAAACTGACAAGAAAAAAATCATGTTTACTTGGATCTGGGTGGAAAATGCTTCTGCTGTCCCTGCAGAAGGTAGAGGCTTCTCAGTCCCCCAGGGGTGGACCCAGGTTTTCTGGGCCCTGAAGGTCATACAACTGAGGTGGGAGACTCTTTAAGGAAAAAAATACAGTATTTTGAATATAAAGTTAAGTAAAGAGGAAATGTTTATTTATAATGAGAAAAGAAATCACAACAAAATTACAAATTTTTAAATGTTGACGAATACAACAAACATCATAAAATCAAGAAAGCATAATGTTTTTATTAATTAACTGTTGACACATCTCTTACAGTACTCTTTTCTACTTGTTTGGCTGCATGCTCTTTCCTTCTTTTTGTGACAATAGTACTAAAATATTTTACATAAGAGAACAGAATGATAATTCAGTCTTTTTTCTATTGTGATTAATCAAAAGTTGTTTTTATTATTGATGCTTAGGATGCATAAAACATGTGACTTGGCACATGTACACTGTGCTTGTAGTATTGCTACCTGGTGGGTGCCCTGCAAATGCAAGAATTTTGAGAACTTCCGCTGAAGGTCTTATTGCTGTGAACGTTACACTGTTGTGCACATTTCTGTAGTGGTGAGCCACGGATAAGAACCAAATCCTCCACTTACAGCTTTGCCCATCTAATGAATCAAAGAAGTATTTCTGGAAGCTATTCTTGTATTAGCATAGTTAGCAATAAATTCACTATACATGAAAGTGGCTTTAAATCACATAAATATATCCCTCTGAACCCAAATTAAATATATCCTCAATTCAACTTTCCATTAATGAATTCCAGTGACGCCTGTGGTCACTCCAATACCACTTGACAGGAGGAGGAGTAGTTTGGAGGGAAAGTAGAATCAGAAAGATACAGAAGACTTAACAAGTTATACTTAGAATGTCTTAATTTTGAAATTTTACAAAAAAAAAAAACCTCCTCTCAGGGCTTTGGAAGGCACCAGGTGAGAGCCCCTGAAGGTTACAATTCATTAGCTTTATGACAAATCTTCCTCTGTCTTTCCAATGGGCCCCAACCTGTCCCTGTCCCTGTCCCAGCTGCCTGAGTAGAAGAGATTCTCAGACTATGATCCAAGAGATGACACTTGGGAGTTGAAGCTGGAATGTCATGGGAAGGAGCACATTCTAGAGTTCCTGGAACAGCTCCTAAAGGTAGTATGAATGCACAGTCATAACGATGTTCCGGTCAAGGACAGATCACATATACGACAGTGGCCCCATAAGATTAGTATCCTCTAGCTTAGCTGTGTAGTAGGCTATACCATCTGTGTTTGTGTAAGTACACTCCATGACATTTGCACAAAAACAGAATTGCCTACTGACGCATTTCTCAGAATGTATCCCTGTCCTTAAGTGATGCCTGACTGTAGTTACTACTTCCATCTTGTATTAAGAACAGTGTGAAAATGGACAGCTGCTTTCTTAGAAAGAAGAACAGGAAATGACCAAGACTGGACTAGAAATAGATTCTGCCAAAGGGGCCACAGTACGTGCATGCACCAGAGGCTGCTGCCTATTGCAAAACAGAGTGAGGGTGTTGGGAGCTGTGATGGATTAGTGATGTCTGAAAGGGCATTGAATTCTAAGGTGGTACCGTATGATCCAGATATTTAATACTCCCAGTTTGATGTGTCAGTCCAAACCAGAGAACACGGCCAAGGTGAGTTGTAGACAGTGTATAGAGATTCAAGCTACATTCTGGATAAAAATAATGGTGAAGAGACAAATACATACATACATACATACAACTTTAGGCACGTAAGAATAAGTAGAGAATACAGTTCAGGTGGAAAACATTATGTACGTCCAAGTCAGATACATGTTGGGAAAAATTAAAAAGTAGCATAATCAAGGAAGGAAGGAATTCCCTCATTCCCTCTATCCAGGTTTTCAACAACTCAATGGCATGGGCAGGTAAGAGCAGACAGTTATGTTCTATTCCTTAAGCCTAAGAAGGGTTTACCAAATACTTACAATTCATAACCACAGCACCACTGGAAGAATCTGGCAAATCTTCTAGTTCTAATAGATAAAGAAGATAAAACACAATCTCTGCCCTCATGGTGTACATATTTACGTAGAAGACTATATTAGGTCATAGACCCTCACATGGAGATTTGCTTGCAGCAATCTTATTGGGGAGTGCTCCCAGGAGCAGCATCAGTGATGAAATGAAGGCAGCAGAATTGGGCAGAGAAAGAAGTTGAACTTCAGTGCATTTGCCACAGAGCCCTCAGCCAATTCCACCGAGTGCTCTGGAGCAGGGACAACTCTCCGGTGTTGCCTTCAAGTGAAAAATGAGGTCTTTGAGCCCCCACAGTGGACCAGTCATTGGGCGGAGGCTGCCCCTGGGGAAGGTGTATCGCCACGGGTGAAGCAGCTCCCTTCCGGTCGAGGACAGTTCCCAGAGAGAGAGACTCAGCTGTGAGTCCTTTACAGCCAGCAAACCCGTAGCCAGTGGTATGAACGTCATCGCCCTGGAGAAGCATCTGGGCAGCACATTACACTGTCCACTACAGACAGAGTAGGATGAAACACAAATGAAATCTAGAACAGTAGTAGAAGATCCAGAATGCTTTAGCCCTAGTTGATGAGTCAATTGTGAAATGGTTGGCATAGACAGCAGAGAGGGAGCATCTTGCTGATCATTCTCCCCTATTTGAGTCTCTTCTCTGAACTGAGATTACCTGTCTCTCAAAACTTCCTATTAAAATGTAATTGAGTCCCTTGAAAATTGTGAGGCATGGATCTAAAGACATCAATGACCACTCTGAGAATAGAATAAAGATAGGTATGTTTAGATGGACTATGCTGTGAGTGAGTATTCTCACCGGAAAATTACAGTGGAGGATAGCGGTTCACCAAAGGGCACTGTGAGGGCAATGGTCGCCCTAGAAGAAGAGAGTGAACTGCACGAGTCACCTGGGGAGGAAGAGAGCATCTGACTCCAATTTGCTATCCTTCCTACTTTGCTAGGCCAGTCCTGCTGCTCATGTCCTGTTTTGAATGTTCCGTTTCTGTTTAACTACATGCTGCAATTCTGTCCCCCAATAGCAGCTGTTCCGCACTTGGCAGACGCTGTGGGCAATTCGAGGGTTTGTTTACTTTTGCTCAGAAGCTCTGTGACACGTGTTCTTACATTCCGAGGGAGGCAACAGAAGGAGAATAAATGCATAACCTAGAGAACCAACTACTGTTACCTCAAAAATAGGCTGGCTTGTTACGTGTTTTCCCTTAACTGCAATTAAATATTTTTTATAATAGTGAATGCCAAATAAGTGCAATGGTCCAAGAGAAAACAGAGACAACAAATGTAACAACGCCATGTGGCAATCCCAGTTGTATTTGGGTATAATCATTAACTTTGCTTCTAGAGAATTTACAGGGAAAATACCGTTATTCTCTAACATTATTCGGAAACCTTGCAAATAAAGTCTCTGTCAAGTGAATTCAAGATTTGTTCTTGAAAATTGTGGATAAGGATTATGAAGTTAGCAGGATGGGATTGAGGGGTATCTATTTTTCAAAACATGCTCAGCATTATCTTTTTTTTTTTTTTTTGTGGTGAGGAAGATTAGCCCTGAGCTAATATCTGCTGCCAATCTGCCTCTTTTTGCTGAGGAAGATTGGCCCTGGGCTAACATCCGCACCCATCTTCCTCCACTTTATATGTGGGACACGTGCCACAGCATGGCTTGATAAGCGGTGTGTAGGTCTGCACCTGGGATCCAAACCTGTGAACCCTGGGCCACCGAAGCAGACTACACAAACTTAACCACTACGCCACCAGGCCAGCCCCCTCAGCCTTATCTTTTAAGGAAAACTGTGGCTAGAGCAGGGTAGAAATGTTGCAGTCAGTAATCTATGGTTTTATAAAGATGATTTTTCCTTGGAGACCATGATTTGAACTACATTACTTCTATTTCACTTACGTTTGTTGAGTTCTTGAATCAATTTTCAATTTCCAGACACAGAAAATCAGGTATTTAGAGTACTAAAACTTCTTTTTTTCTCTCCTTCCTGCCGTTGTAGGTTTTTATTTTTACAGACCCGACTAGATCTACTAAGCTGTAAAGTTCAAATATATCTGTGGGTTGCTGGCCAAAATAATCTTCAAAAGATCTGTTTGACTTTATTATTTACATGAAATAAAGATTACTTCACGTACTGCTGGCACTGCTTTTTTTTTTTATTGTTGCTAATAAAAACATGTATTACAAGCAGTGCCTTAATTATTTCTTTCAATTTACTTTTACTATTCTGTTAAGTATTTCCCTCCCGGAGACCCAGACAGATATTTGTAAATGCTTGTCATTTGACCCCACATTAGGTGACTTTGTTCACCCTGGGGGAACCTGATTATACTCTGGGTCACTTCATATGTCACTGCAGTTGACTTTTTTGCCTTTTGTCTCAGAGTAGATGAGAATGGCCACTCTGGTCCCAAAAGGACTTTAAGAGGAGAATACATACACAACAGTTACCCTAGGATTAAATAGGCATTTGTAATATAAAAGATTCCTCTGTAGATTATAACTTCCCTTTGTGATCTGTGAATTATTATTATTTTTTTGTGTGTGAGGAAGATCAACCCTGAGCTAACATCCATGCCAATCTTCCTCTTTTTTCTGAGGCAGACTGGTCCTGAGCTAACATCTATTGCCAATCCTCCTCCTTTTTTTCCCTTTTTCTCCCCAAGGCCCCAGTAGACAGTTGTATGTCATAGTTGCACATCCTTCTAGTTGCTGTATGTGGGACGCGGCCTCAGCATGGCCGGAGAAGCAGTGTGTCGGGACACACCTGGGATCCGAACCCAGGCCGCCAGCAGCGGAGTGCGCGCAGTCAACCGTCACGCCACGGGGCCAGCCCCTGTGAATTATTTTATATGTTTGAAGTACATCCTTACACCAAAGTCAGGCCTTAAAGTTCTTCACACTTTCTCCTAAGTGTGAGAATTAATCACTTGAGACTGTAATTAAACATAAGATTCTCAAGAAAAGAATTCCAGCACAGAGAGTTTCCTACAGACATGCTAGATAACACTTAATGAAGCCTTTTATATCCTGTTAAGACTTTATGCCATGCAGTCTGTGTGTAAAATGGTTGTTGAAATGGTTTTAACATTTTAAAAATTATATAATTCCTCATCTAAATAACAAAGTGGGGACTGTCACTATCAAACAGTCCATAGGCAAGTAACGTATGATGTGTGTTACTCTTAGTCATCATGTTAACATTAGTAATACTCACAAGGAATTAAAGTATTAATTTTTCATAAGTCCTAAAAAAAGGCATATTATTGCAATAATTCAATCACAGAAAACACAAAGGATATGAGATTCTAGCTGAATGCAAATAGAATTTAAATATGTATGTTTCAGTTTAACCACACTGATATATGCTTTAGATGTGGCTTAACTTTTATTCTAACCATATAAAATAATTCAACCAACTCTCTTCTTTGCATAGAAATGGAATATTTTTGCAATATGGTTTTCTGTTCGTCTGAGCTGAAGAAACTCCTTCGACCCTGTCTTTAATCCATCTTTCAAGCCATACTTTAGCCCAGTCTCAGTGAATATCACTCCTATGGAACCAAGAGTTTCACCAACTTCAGAAAGACAACTTTCTTGTGCTTACTCTCACACAATCTGGAGATTTTTTTTTTAATTGAGGTCATATTGGCTTATAACATTGTGCCAATTTCAGGTGTACATTACTATGTCTCGGTTTCTGTATGGACTGCATCGTGTTCACCACCAATAGCATAGTTTTCATCCACCACCACACACATGTGCCCCTTTTGCCCTTTCGCCCTCCCCCTAATCCTTCCTCCTCTGGTAACCACTATTCTGTTCTCCTTATCTATGTGTTTTAGTTACAGAGTTGCTAGCCTTGAGATAGATACTCCTAACCTCACCATCTTGTAGGGATTATAAGTGTGCCTGGGGTACAGTATTCCACATGGAAGCAAGTATAACTGGGTCTTGATACCCCCAATTGTGAAAGGGAGGATTGAAACACAAGAGCACAAGTCAGCTGATCCCAAAGCTAGTTCTTTCTGCTTATCTCTTTCAACACTGGATAAATCTAGATGTCGGCTGTTGGTCAATTGAGGTGGCATTCAAATACGATTTCTTTGCTCTGCTAAGTCACCTCCATGCTCCACTCACACATTCGCTAGTGTAGGGCCTGCCTCCAGGACCCTGGTGACACCAGGTTCCCCAGGCTTCCGTTGGTAAAGAGTTTCCTGCTACATTAGTCAGGCTGGGCTAAGCTGGGCTATGGTAACGAATTAATCCTGAAGTCCCAATGGCGGAACAGCACAAAGATTTATTTCTCACTTATGTGAAGTCTGATGGAAATCAGGTGACTCTCCATGGCGTCTGTCTCCACACAGTGACTCTGTCCTCCGGATATGACCATCTTGTGGTTCTGCCTTCTCAACAGCTGCAGAGGAAGTTCCCCTGGAGATCACACTGGCCTCCTGTGCTTTGGCCCAGAAATGACACCTGTCAGCCAGAACCAGGGGTGTGATGCTTGATTTGGAGCCAGGGCAGCCGGGCCAGGGTGTCTTTTTCTGCTGGTTGAATTCTTGTTGTACTCATTGCTTTACTATTATAAAAGTAATTGCATGAAAATTTATAAAGGTCATTCTCTTTGACTCTTAAAAGAGAAGACCAGGAATATAGGTATTTCTTGAAGTGATTTTTTAGTTTTGTCCTATTTTTTACGAAATAAATGTAGCTATTGAGTTAAATACTTAGATAGCTTATATAATTTGAACACTCAATTAGATATAAAATATTATTTATAGATTTTTTTTAACTCTTAGGGTTTTAAATTTACTTTTAAATTTCATTTAGAAATATGAAGACTAATAATAATGGAGAGACATTGATGTTGCAATGCACCTTTGAAACTTTTTCTCTTTCCTAGAGCCCAGGTTTCTCATCTTTGTATTGTTACTGGTTGGTGCTAAAATGACTGTTTATCTTTATTGATAATTAGTTCATTAGTCATTAATAAATCATTAATGTCTACATTGTTTCTACCCAGGCAAGCTGCACTTAAAGAAGCCATCCTGCTCCTTTGTCTCATCCTTCATGTACAAGCAATCATTAAATTCTGTCAATTTTACTTCCTCAATATCCCTCACATCTGTTCATTTCCTAGTTTCTCCATTGTCACGATATCTTACTTCACATACCTGCCATCTCTCATCTGCATAACTGTGAAAGCCTCATAACCGGGTTCCCTGAATCTCATATTGCACACCTCTGATCCACTCTCTGCTTTTCATCTAGAGTCCTTTAAATACAGCAGTGTGTGTGTATAAATTCACATGTGGTCATATTATAGTCATTGCCCGTTAGACTAAGTCAAAGTCCCAGCCTAGCACAGCAAGGCATAACAAGCCCTCCAGACTTCTCTGGCTTCATCACCACCAACCTCACGCACTGTCGCTACTGAGATCCAGCATCACACTTCTCTCCCTGTGGAAGAGATTCACACGCACCTCCTTGTGCCAGAAGTGTCCTGACCTCGTGGCTCCCACTGCTGACAAATTACTATTATTCTTCAGGACTTGGTTTAGCAGTTATCTCTAAACATGGGTGAGACTCTCTGCCTTCAAGCTTTCATGCTTTGTGCTGGTCTCATCATAGCTCTTGTTGCACAAGACGGCAATTTCGTCCTTGTTGTAGGTCTCTCCAGCTACATCAGCATACTTCAAAGTATGGTCCAAAGAACACTTTCCTCTGAATCATTTAGGAAGTTTGTTAACATTTTAGATCCTAAGATGCCACTCTAGATCTACTGAATCAGAGTCTCTGGGAGTGAGGTCCAGGCTCCATATTTAAGCACATCATTCAGATGGTTCTGAAGCTACCGAAGTCAGAGAACCATTGCAGTAGGCTGTAGGTCCTTTTGAAGACAGACTGACTTGGCTATTTTTTGCACTTGCATCTCTTTATGTTGGCACAGTGCCTGGCATGGTAGGTAGGCAAGAGAGAATTATGAATGTTTTATACATTTGCATCTTATTGTTCAATACAAAAAAAAGTGATCTTCCTAACTCAGCTAAGACTCAACCTAGATTTACTTAGCTAACTAAAAGTATTAAAACAACTTGAGATATACACATTTGTCACTAAACTGTTTAACTGTTTCTAATTTACCCACTATTTTCTTTTCCTTATGTTTCTATTTAAACTTTATTTCTAATTATTATTTAACATGTGTAAATTCTAAAGTAAATTCTGCTTTTTCTTTCTGGAATTATTTTCTGCATTTTCCTTACCATGAAAAGGTGACTTTTAAACATTTTTAGAATTTTCTTTTAAAAAACCCTGTTAAAGTTTCACTACGTGGTTCTCACAGGTACCCTGTCTACAGATATTCCAGATAGCTCAGTGATTACTATATTTATCTCTCAGACTTGCCCATTCATCCTTGGACAAATGTTTGGGAAGCTGTTGCCATGTGTCAAGTACAATATTGGGTGCTGGGCATACACTGGTAAACAAGAGACATAGCCCTGCCCTCACAGAGCTCACTTTATTGTCAGGACGCAGGCGTTAGACCAGCAAACACACATATGTGTTGGTGGAGGGGGGGTGTGTATGTATGTGCAACACAAAATGTCAAGTGCCGGGAAAGAAATAAGTAGGGTGTTATGTGGGGATAATGAGATAATGAGTGTGAGGCTTATTTAACGTCAGGTCCAGGCTGCTCTGGGGAATGACACTTACCATGAAGCTGAAGAGTGGATGAATCATCAATGAGCAACGCTGAGAGAAGGATGCTCCAACACAGAGAGAACAACAAGTACAAAGGCCCTGGGATCGGAACTTGGACAGTCGGGAACCTGGAGGAAGCCTGAGATGTCTGGAGGATAGTGAGCAAGGGGAAGGGCCGCCCAAGATGAGGCTGGAGCCACAGGCATGGGTGAGGTTCAAGGAGGACCTTGCCAGCCATGGTACAAGAGTGAATTGTCTTGTAATTGAAATGAGAAGTTGTAGCACGGTTAAACAGAGGAGGCATGTGATCAGACTTATTTTTTTTAAGAGATCACTCCTTCTGAAGTCTAGACAATAGAATTTAGAGAAGGAAGAGAAGCATTGAAGAGAAGAATTAGATGCATTTTGCAGTTGTTGAGATATAGGAGGATGGGCTCTGGTTGGCAACAAAGAGGGGAGATGTGAGCAGGCTGAGGTATAATTTGGAGACTAAATCAACAAAATGGCTGATGGATTACATGGGGAAGAGTGAAGCAAGGTGGAGTTAGGGAGAAAGGAAGCCAAGTTCTGACTGTAAAACCTCCCGGCATCATTTACTAAGAGCAGGAAGACTGAAAGAAACAGGTTGGGAAGTGGAGGAGACCACGAGAGTTTGGTTTAGGACATGGTAACTTTGGGATGCCTCTGAGGCGTTTAAGTGGAGATTGCAAGTAGGTATTTGATTGATTTATATAATATTTAAACCACAGACGAGGCTCAAAATGTTCCTACCACCTTGGCTGTGTTCTGAGATTAACTTTATCGGCATTTACATTTTCTTTATTATTATTTTCTTAGGTGTCATTGACCACTTTTACAATTCATGTAGGGATAACATCTAAATTTACCTCTTCACCCTGCTGTGTCTTTCTGCTCTGAAGAAACTGAGAAGACAGACCAAATTTATTCAAATGCTAAAATAATTTCCTATTTGAACTGGAGTGAAATTACTATATATATTTAACCCCCAGACATGTCTGTGAGCGAAGTATGAATAAAAGATATTGGCATAAGAATTCAAGACAATATATGCATTTATTCTCATTTTATTGTTGAATAATCCTAATGTCTCTCTGACGTTTTACAATTCTAAATTGATTGCAAATTTGCAACGACAGCTGTTTTACATAAGAGAGGATAAATTAATAACTGAGCTCAAAAGCATATATTGAGTTTAATCTTGATGGTTAATAATAATAATAATAATAAATAATTTTTATTAAGGTCTTACCGAGGTATTCATATATTTTTTCTTACAATTTTTTTCATGCAATTTTTAGTTTGAATCTCATAAAAATTCTAAGAAGTAAGCGCTATTATAATCCTCATTTTACCAGTGAAGAAACTGAGACTTTAGAACAATTAAGTAACTTTCCTGAAAGTTACGAAGTGGCAGAGAGTTGAAGGACTCAAGAACAGTTCACTTGACACAAAAATTTCTACTATTAACCACTGGATTAGGTTGCCTAAAAACTACGAGGATATGAAAGAATACAGTACACTTAAATTGTTTATAATCTAGTCAAAGGAGGAGAAGGTGAGGGAAGGGACGAAGATTCGTGGAGAGCCTACCACCACTCTTTGTCGTATCTAAGGTAGAGAAACCTTTCCTCCTCCTGAAGCCCCATCTTTCTCCCCTTTGCTCTGTATCCAAAAACATGAATATGGAGCTAGATTGGGTGGCCTCTAGAGCCTACGGGGGCCATATTTTACAGAGATGAGGCTAGACCCCAGAGAGTGGTTGGCTTCCCATCTCAGGCCGGACACTGAGGAAGAACTAGAGCAGATACTCCAGACTGCTTAGATGTCAAGGAATTCATACCTATGAAACTTAGGAAAATGGAGCTTCCCATGTGCTCAAGTCTCATTTGCTGGAGGTCTTCATGGGAATTTAAGACTAAATCTTAGTTAATGTGTGGTTTTTTGCCTAGCCTTCCCTCCTTTTTAATTATCTTCCCAAGGACTTTATTGGAAGAAGAGGTAGCAGGGTTCAGGGATTCCTAGGGCCCTGGTCTAGTAACATTAATATCATCCTTAATAGAACCTGTTCCATTATCCTTAACACCCTCCATGTACTTGGACTTTGAATACAGTTTATCTTCTGCTGCACAGAGCTTGTTTGGTTTAGCAGTATTATTGTGCCCACTGTACTGGGAGGATCAAAACTTGGGACTTCAATAAACAAGAATTTAAATTTCCCAACCCTGCAAGATTTTAATACATTCAAAAAGTACCTTCTCCTAAATGAATACCATGTCTGCAAGGGATGGTTGTAGGTATACTGTAGAGCTAAGACAACAGCCTCTGGTTTGAATCCTGGTACTACTGTATGCTAAGTGCATGACCTTGAGCACGTCACTCAGCTTTTCTGTGCCTCAGTTACCGTAGGTATAAAATGGTGGTGATAAGATAGGGTCATGGCAAGGATTGGATGATGTATACACTGGAGTGCTTATACCAGGGCCTGACACAGAACATACTCTAGGTGCTAGAGCATATAGCCTATCTTATTTTTCACAAAGCCTTTTACATGTAATTACTAACCTGCTAGAAATTCTATTAATTCTCTGTCTATAACCCCTCAATGTTCCCTATGTCATTGAAATATTCAACATATCCCATAAAAAGTATATCTATTGTTTCGTTGCATTGTCTTTGCATTTTTCATTTTGATCTCCTTTCTACCCAATTTTGTGTATATTTATTTACACATATAAAGATCATCTGCCTATATTTCCCATGGTGTCTAGGTGACTCCAACTCTACGTGGCCAATGAATTTTCAATACATACCTTTTTCATTTTATCCTCATAAAAACTCTTCAAGATATGTTTTATTAACCCTGTTCTACAGGGAAGGTAAGTATATCCCAGGGTCATGTATTAAAAAGAATCATCTCCAGGATTCAGGTCAAGACTGCGGTGCTCCCCAGCTTACTTAGAAAAAAATGATGGTTGCCAGTCAAACTAGAAATATTAGTTATGTGCTAATTTAAAGGATGCTTGCCTTGGGTGCAGATGTGATCCCAAAGAGAGAAGCTCAGTGAAGGTATAATTCTGCATGGAAGGCTTCAAAGGGAAAGTGAGGCCCGAGCTTGTCCTGAGGGAGAAGCTTGGTGAGATGGTAGGTTAAAGGCAGCTTTGCCCAGGCAAGTCATGGAGCCTGAAACAAGAAGTGCACGCGTGGGGCACCGTGCAGAGGACTTGTCTGAGCGAAATTGTTGGGAAGTGGGAGGAGATACTGCTAAGCCAAAAATGGGCCAGTTTGTGGAGGGCTATAAAAACTAAGCGAAGAATTTTGAAATTAGTAAAATACTACTTTTTCTTTTTGAAGTTTTTTAACATTTTCTTCCCTCTATTGTTATAATGCTCTTTCTGCTTGATTTCAATGCGCTGCTCAGGTATCCCTCAGATTTCAGCTGAAATGTTTTCTTCTGTAGCATGTCTTCTCCGGGGAAGTAAAACACATCCTCCTCTTTTCTCCCACGGGGCTTAGCTGGGAAAGTGTGGCATTTTTCCCATTAGTCTAATGACTTCTTACCTATCTGTGTCCCCCACTGAACTGTGTAAGCACAGGAAGACAGGAAATGTGTTATATATGTTTTGGATCCTCAGCATTCATCTTAATGTCTAGCACACAGTAGGTACTTAATAGATGTTTGTTGCTTTAATGGATAAATAAATGAATGGTTCTGAAGAAGAGAAATGACAACTGATAAATAAATGAAAAGCAATAGGATACATTGGAGTATATGTGGAAGCCATTTGGTGTAAAATTAATTTGGCCTGACCATGTTTTTCCAAAAGAGCCTGCCATGGCCTGTTGAGCATGCATTGTCCATCTGCTTTAAATATTTACTACAACCCAAAGACAAGAATGATGCCCTTAAAGAGATAGATGTAGCATCCCCACATATTAGCATTTCTTTAAGGAAAGCATTTCTCTCTAAACTAAAGATTAATTACCGACCTGCTGTGCTCACCTTGTGACCACCGACCTGCTGTGTTCGCTGATCTGCTGTGCCAGCTGAGCATCTCATGACAATTGTGAAAGGGACATTCCTATCATATGTGATGTATACCCTTTGTTCCAAGACGGTATATAACCACTCTGTACACCTCACTACTTTGGCGCCCTTCCTTCCTCGGTGAAGGAAGGCCCCGGGCTAGTCCTCAGATCTAGCTCATAATAAACTCACCTCAATTTTGATTTATAGATTAATTATGGATTATTTGCATCAACACAATGAAAGTAGAGCCTAATAAAAAACATGCAGAATGGGCTGACGTAAGAGACACTAAAAGACAGTCAGATTATTTATATTACAAAATGCATTAGGAGTATGATTTGGGCTGTATGTAGGAAGTGCCCTATATTATTTTCTCACTAAATCACTGTAATCAGGCAAGAAGAATTTAATCCTGTGATCCTGATTCTCCAACATTAGCCTATCAAAATCAACAAAATGAAAAAATTACTTCAGTTTAAACAGATCTGACAAAAGAAGCAAAGTAATTTGTATCACAAGTTATGAGCCAAAAATTCTTCAGGATTTTTTTTCTAATGAGGCTCATATTAATAGGACTTAGAAGGAGGACTTAGAAAATAATTGTTAAACTAAATTTCACATCTTTAGGATTTTTTTCTTTTGGTAGGCATAGTCTAGAGCAGTAAATATAATTTGCTGTGGAAAAGTCCATTGTATTTGAAAGCTGCAAATAAAAATTTCTTATGACACTAGGAGACTACAGTTCCCATACTCGTTCCCTTTATTCTCGCTTGCTTAGCCTCTAATATACTACGAGAATATAGCCTTCTTTGGGGAGGAAAAAGGAAAAAGAATGAATTTCCATGCTCCTCTTTCTAACTGTGGCCTTAAGCAATGGAAGATTTTGAATGTGCCAAACAATTAAAATCCTCCATTGCACCAAATGAATTGGTCTAAATGAAATTTCATCTATCATACTTGGTGGAATCATTGTGCATCTCCTTTCCTGAAGAATGAGCCAGTTATTAAGAATAGGTTGAATGTGAATTCGAGTTAAATTACACATTAATATTAAAATATATTTCCCTTTAAAAAGGTGTACATTTATGAAATCATCCATTTTTATTTGGGCAAAAAAGATAATTTGATTTCCATCATTGCTCAATGACTACCACCAGCTGCAGGCAAAAATCCATTAGAAGAACATCTACTAGAATGAAACACAAATCCAATGAACAATTATGCAACATTTGGAAATTCAGGCTTCAGGCTGATGGAAGTGATTCAAATGACTGTCTCTCATTAAATGTTGAGAGGAAACAGTGCTGATCTGCCACTCTAAATGAGCAACTCTTTCAACTGTTACAAAGGGTAGTATAGTGGGTGTTTTGAACATTTCTTTTTTTATAAATTAACTAAGCTAATAGTCAATGGCATTACCCAACCAATACATAAGTCAATAAAGGCAGACCTAACCAGTGAGTGTGTAAATTAGTATATATATAACGTATATTCTAAAATTAGAATACAAATAAAAGGGGAAGTCATATTGCTAAAAATAGAACTAATGAATGTGATAACAAGATGTTTTTGTTCACAACATTACTCCCAAATAGAGAATAAATCTAAATTTATTTTTGTTATATTAAAATGGTACAATATTTAAGAAAAAGATTGCCATAACTGATTTTTAAATTGTGCATTTATTGTTTTGGTGGAAGTGATTCAACATATCTCAAAGAATAACACTTTAACTCATTTTCCATTTTAAACATTTAACCAAAAAGCCTCTTTTATCTTCTAGATCATTTCAATAATATTGAACTCAATTAGTCTGGAGAAGAAAGAAGGATAAAAATTGGTTAGATCATATATAAAGAGTGGCCAAAGTATGACTTAATGACAGAGATAGTTGATTGCATTTTGTTTGTTTGTTTGTTTGCTAAGATTAGCCCTGAGCTAACATCTGTGCCAATCTTCCTCTACTTTACATGTGGGTTGCCACCACAGCATGGCTGATGAGTGGTATGGGTCTGAGCCAGGGATCCTAACCTGTGAACCCAGGCCGCTGAAGAGGAACCTGCTGAACTCAACCACTATGCCGCAAGGCCGGCCCTTTGCATGTATTTTTTTTTTTTTTTAACTGATGTGTTAATAGTTTATAACATTGTGAAATTTGGGTTGTACATTATTGTTTGTCAGTCACCACACAAATGCCTCCCTTCACCCCTTGTGCCCATCCCCCACTCCCTTGCCCCTGGTAACTACCGTACAGTTCTCTCTGTCTGTTGGTTTATATTCCACACATGAGTGAAATCATGCAGTGTTTGTCTTTCCCTCTCTGGCTTACTTTGCTTAACATACTACCCTCCAGGTCCATCCATGTTGTTGCAAATGGGACGATTTTGTCTTTTTTTTATGGCTGAGTAGTATTCCATTGTGTGTATATACCACATCTTCTTTATCCAATCATCAGTCGAGGGACACTTGGGTTGCATCCACTTCTTGCCTGTAGTGAATAATGCTACAATGAACATATCAGCTTCATTGGATAGATTCCCAGTAGTGGGATAGCTGGATTTTTTGAGGAATCTCCATACTGTTTTCCATAGAGGCTGTACTGGTTGCATTCCCACCAGCAGTAAATGAGGGTTCCCATTTCTCCACATCCTCTCCAATATTTGTTGTTTTTTGTCTTGGTGATTATAGCCATTTTAACAGGTGTAAAGTGATATCTTAGTGTAGTCTTTTTTTTTTTTTTGGTGAGAAAGATCAGCCCTGAGCTAACATCCATGCCAATCCTCCTCCTTTTTTTCCCCCTTTTTCTCCCCAAAGCCCCAGTAGATAGTTGTATGTCATAGTTGCACATCCTTCTACTTGCTGTATGTGGGACGCTGCTTCAGCATGACTGGACAAGCAGTGGGTTGGTGCATGTCCGGGATCCGAACCCGGGCCGTCAGTAGTGGAGCACGCGAACTTAACTGCTAAGCCACGGGGCCTGCCCCATTAGTGTAGTTTTGATTTACGTTTCCCTGATGATTAGTGATGTTGACCATCTTTTCATACTCCTGTTGGCCATCTATATAAAAAATATGGAACGCCTCACGAATTTGCGGGTCATCCTTGTGCAGGGGCCCTGCTAATCTTCTCTGTATCGTTTCAGTTTTAGTATATGTGCTGCTGAAGCGAGAATTGCGTGGGTTTTTTAAATAATATATTTTCATATCAGTCAACAAAGAGAACTAGGGAAGATAATTCTCCCTAAAAGAACATGGGGAAAGAATGGAAGAGAAAGGTGTAAGAACGATTTGACGTGTGTGACCACTAAAGGGAGTGGTAAGATGAGCAATGAGAATGAAGAAAGGAAAGAAGTAATGATGTAAGTAAATATCACTCAAAATAGGAGAAGGATCTAAGCAGAGTTCTCCGGAAGTTCTCCCTTCATCTCCTGGAAATTCACCATCCTACATATAGCCCCCAACTATACCCTTTAATATAACCAAAGGTTTTGCAACTCTCCACCCTGTGGTCTGGCCCTTCCCGTTTTTCATTAATATCCACTAGAGTTGTTCGCTACCAGTGGCTCTCAAAGTTTTCTGATTATGCTCCATATACATTCATCTCATGTCCACAAAAATCTGCCAAGAAAGAAAACAATATCAGAACACTTAGGTCATCACTGGGATAGCTAAGAGAATTCATCCTTGTGCCTTTCATTTCCACGGAGTTTTTCAGACTCTGGGTGATGATCAAAAGAGATAATTCAGACCAGTTGAAGTAGACATCATGGGGAAACATGGGCCAGCTTGAAGGAAGAAGTCCTGTGGGGCAGTTGCTGCCCATTGGCCCCCACTCCGACAACCAGATCCATTTTCTGCTCCACCACCCTGCTCTCAGCCACAGGATGTTGCCTTTTATGGACTTTATCACCCAGGCTTCTTTACCCTCTGGCTTCCATTTAGGTTTGGCTAAAAGAGTTACCAGCAGGAAAATTGGAAGATAGAAGAAGAAAGACTGGGGCCGGCCCCGCGGCTTAGCAGTTAAGTGCGTGTGCTCCGCTACTGGCGGCCCAGTTCGGATCCTGGGTGCGCACCAACGCACCGCATCTCCGGCCATGCTGAGGAGGCACCCCACATACAGCAACTAGAAGGATGTGCAACTATGACATACAACTATCTACTGGGGCTTTGGGGGAAAAAAGGAGGAAGATTGTCGATAGATGTTAGCTCAGAGCCGGTCTTCCTCAGCAAAAAGAGGAGGATTGGCATGGATGTTAGCTCAGGGCTGATCTTACTCACAAAAAAAAAGAAGAAGAAGAAGAAGAAAGACTGATCAGGCATTTCTGCCCCTCTCCTTCCTGCTTTGCTACTCAACTGCCTGCACTTGATGGTCTAGCTCCCATCACAGCAGCCATTCCTCCCTGGCTCCAAGCTCTCTCTTGGTTCCAGCCACACATCCTCTCCTCTTGCACCTTCAAGCCTATGAACATTATGGCTTCCCCTGTAGCCTGTCCCTGATACTTCAGTAGTCTTTGATCATTCACTTAACTCCACCCACACCACAGTGATTGTTCTGCTCACTAACTTCTCCTTAAACTCATCAACCATGCCTTCTTTTTGCTATCAGGACCCTGGCACAGCCTGGAGACAGTCCTACATTGCACATCACACCCCTCTCCTATAGGAGCTCTGGGGAGTCAGAGAATTAGTCCCTCTGGAGGGGTAGAGCTGGGAAGGACCACTCTATAAACATCACCACACCATCTTCCACTGACCAGGATCCATCTAGCTGAGAAATTTGTAAAAAATGATTGTAAATACCACTGAAACCTGTCTTATGTGTCATGAACAAGGAAGATGATATTGCTACTAAAATACAATGTGATATCAGTGGATATTTAAAATAAACAAATACAAATATTACTCATAATCTTTACCTCCCCAAAATGTTAAAGAAATACTTCCTTTATGGTCATTCTATGACAGTTCCCTGTTTATTTCTTTCTTGTAATATTACAAGCTATAGAAGATTTCTCGTTTGTTTTTGTTTCCTTGATTATTTGTTTATGCCTATCTCTGTTACTGCACAGAAGCTACATGAGGGCCCACGAGACCCCATGCACTCTTTGTCGTTTATCCCCAGTATCAGAGCAGAGTGCCCAGCACAGAGAAGTCGCTCAATAAACAATTTGTGAGTCAATTATTGAAAATAGGTTTTCTTAGCTACGTATTAAACACTAAGCACTGTAATAAGAGCTCTTACAGATCTCATAGCCGAGGAGATAAAACAAAAAGTAAACAACTGCAGTAAGTTGTGATAAAAGCTATGTACTAGGCAACAAATTAAGATCTTTTCATTAATTACACATTGTCTCCACCCTCCAGTGAGTCGTGTATTACTATTATTCCCATTTACAGAAGAAGGAATATTTTCAGAGAAGATAAGTAACTTCCCAATTTCATACAGCTTAGTAAGTAGAAAATTTAGGACCTAAGCCTATATCTGTTTTATACCTCCCTATTCTATATTTTATGGACGCTCTGATTATTCATTCATTGATTGATTCAATTAATATATTGAATGCTTATTTTATACCATATATACCGTTCTAGGCACTAGGCAGATTGCAGTAAACAAAGAAGAAAAAGGCTCCTCCTTGACTGAGCTAACATTCAAAGTTGCAAAGATAAACAGCAAAAAGAAATCAATAAGATACATAATAACATGCTTGAGTCATCATTTTTTGAATAAAATTAAAGCAGAGTAAGGGGATGGAAATACTGAGGAGGTTGCTATTTTAAATTGGGTGGCCAAACAGACCGCTCAGAGCTTGGCAGTTGCTAGCCCATTTAATGCCTTTGAGCACCTTAGAAAAGGCTCACCATCCTCCACGCACACACAGCCTTTCCTGGGCTGTGTGGATCTGCTTCTACGGCAATTGTCCCAGTTCATCCTTTCATATTCTCATGTTTGGTTTACTGCAAGAGTTTTATGACTTGTCTGTGTACCTCTCCTGCCCTCTGCTACCAAATTAATCTGAATTAATCTGGCCTAGCAGACCAAGCAGAGGCTGGACTTCAATCTCATCCAGGCAGCTTTGTACAGGAGTCAACTCAATGCAGTGGCCTATTTGAGGAGGAAATGTTTGACCAAAAGCCTGAAGAAAATGAGGGACCAAGCCATGAGGACAAATAGTGGGAAGAGCAAGACTAGGGGATATGTGACGTGTTGCAGCAGAGCAAGATCAGGGTAGTGGGGTGAGGAGGAAAGTGGTAGGAAAGGGGGCTGGAGAGGTGGCCCTTCTAAGTCTGGTAAGGACTTTGCATTTTATCCTAAGGGTAAGGGAAAGCCATGAGAGTAGGAAGTTATGGATTCTCTCTCTCAACAGAAAAAAATCCTTCACAAAAAGAGGTAAGATTTAACTTGAAGGTATGAGAATGAGTTGGAGTTGCAACAATGAATCTGCATTGTTGGATGACATGGGCAGAAACAAAAATAGTTAGACCACCTAATCCTCGCTACTGAAAATGTCTAGCATAGACCAACAACATCTGCGTCACCAGAGAGGTCGTTAGCAATGCAGAATCTCTGGCTTTTATCCAGATCTACTGAATTATAATCTGCATTTTAACCAAGATTCCCAGATGAATTGTAAGCATGACAAGGGATAGGGGGTGAGGGCCGGCCCCGTGGCTTAGCGGTTAAGTGTGTGCGCTCCGCTGCTGGCGGCCCAGGTTCGGATCCCGGGCACGCACCGATGCACCACTTCTCCGGCCATGCTGAGGCTGCATCCCACATACATCAACTAGAAGGTTGTGCGGCTATGACATACAACTATCTACTGGGGCTTTGGGGGGAAAAAAAATAAATAAAATCTTTAAAAAGAAAAAAAAGGGATGGGGGTGAGAGGGTAGAAATGATAAGTGGTCCAGCATTGTTAGGTTCCAGGCCTTAGGTAAGAGTGGGTACAGAGACTCAAGAGGCTGGACAGGTGGGCTGGACTCATTGGGAAGGACTTGAGTATCATGATTAAGAGTCTGGAACATTCTAACAAGAGAAAACATTCCCAGATCCCCACAGCACACTAACTGCCTTACAGTGACTGAGTACCACCAACTGTGAAATTCAATATTAAAAAACAAATAGAGAAATTTTTTGCGTTATTGTCTGTAAAATCAAGTGAGTTAAAAATACTGATAGAAATGTGTGTTGTTTTTTCTTTAAAGGAGGCCACATTATCTTCTACTTGAGATAAAAACTATTATCTGGTTATATATGGATAGTCATCCCATGTTAGGTTCTATCCATTCTTCAGAAGCCCTGAAATATGCTGAACAAAATGAGAAACAAAATAGCCCTTGTACATGTACATCAGTGAGTTGTTTATTCTTTTCATTTCTCATGTTCCAGAGGCCAAGTTAAATTGCAAATGTGTTCTTTCTAGGAATGTGAATGTGATCAATTACAGGGCTTTCCCCCATCTTTGTTTTGGCACACATGGTGTCCCATCTTTTCTTACTTCTTATTAAACATAATAAATAGGAATATTCAGAATTCACTACAAAGAGAAAGGGTCAGAATATCAGAGAAATTGATAAATCCAGAAAATGACTTGAATATTAATTTTACTAAAATGTTTCACAAGATAATCTTTATTTTTCCTTGTTTCTTTAATCTTTTCCTTTTCTTGTTATTTCAGCAAGCTTGGATCTCAGGAAGCATCAGGATGGACAAACAGGGATGGGATTACCCAAGGGCTTGGGAGATGCACGGAAGAAAGGCATGAAATGAAGGACACCATATGCAGTAGAAAAAAATAGGGAGATTCAGTCATATCCCATTGGCTTCAGAAAGAGCTGACTCCGAGAACTTGGCAAAAGTTCAGTGCACTGGGACAGAAGTTCCCTAGGGGAAGAGTTGAGAGCTGAAGGTAGAGAGGTAATCAGGATCCAGACCAGGAAGGGTCTTATACACATGATGAGGAGTCCGTGCTTCATCTTGGCCTCTGAGAGACATTCTCATCCACACTTTTATCTCCTCTTCTACCACTTCCATCCAAATCGTGATCCAGTCTCATCTGCAATAGCCTCCTAAATGACTGTATCACTTTCATTTTTGCCCTATTCTGAGGCCCCCGACTCTAATCCATTCCTTGCAGAGTAACTAGTGAGTAAATCCAGTCACTTCTCTGCTAAGAATCCTTCAAAGACTTCCCAGTACACTACAGATGAAATGCAAATTCCTTTCTACTTGATCCAAAAATCTATGTACTGGGGCCACTGTCCCTCGTGCTTACACAGTGGTCTTCTATGGTTCCTCCAATGTGTCAAGTTGTTTTCTATCTCAGGGCATTTACACCAAACATTCTTTCTGCTGGAATGTTTCTCTACCCTCTATTCTACCCCAAGATTGCTAGTTCCCTTTCATTCTTTGGGTTTTGGCCAACGTAACATCTCATGAGAGATCTTTCCTGGTTGTCCCATCTAAAGTAACCACTGTCTCAACTTTCTTTCTATAATATCATCCTATTTATTTTCTTCATACTGTAAGTGAGCATAAGTGAGGCCATCTTGTTACACTAAATGGCCACAACCCCTCCTCTCTGTGACTACTCACTGTGCTGCATGTACTCCAAAAAATTCACATGCTCTCCTGATTTATGGCCTCTGCTTACATATGTACTCCCCAATAGCTTGATAAATTAAAAACTTTGTTCTATGAGTTTTTCTCCAGGAACAAGCTCACCACAGGTGGGAAACACACCTACAAGATATCCATCACAGCTGACAGAAGAATGGATCAGTTTGATGCCTGGGGCCCACCATGCCTGGAGACAAACATCTCTGGACTCCTTCCTTAATGCCCATTTTCCCTATGTAACTGCCTCAAGATTCTGTAATCTTTGAAGATGGGTCTTTGAGACTTTAGTCACCTGTCTTCCAATCTGCCGGCTAATTTAATTAAACTTCATTTCTTGATCTCTAACTCATGATTAATTGGCTCAAATCATGATGAGCAGAGCAAGCCCATTGCTCTCTATCAATACGTCTTAGCCCCATCCAAACTATCTGTTTATCCATTTGTTTACTTGCTTATGATCTGTCTCCCTGTATTAGTTTTCTATTGCTGTAGAACAAACTTAGCAGCTTAAAATAACACACATTTGTCATCTCACAGTTTCTGTTGGTCAGGAGTCCAGGCAGGCTTAGCTCCATCCTCTGCAAGGCTGCAGTTAAGGATGTCAGCCAGGACTGAGGTCACACTTGGAAGCTTGACTGGAGAAAGTTTCACTTCCAAGCTCACTTAGGGTGTTGGCAGAATTTATTTCCTTGTAACTGTAAGACTGAAGGGCTTCGGCTTCTTGCTGTCAACTGGAGACTGCTCCTTGCCACATGAGCCTCCTAACATGGTCTCTTACTTCTTCAAAGCCAGTAAGAGAGAAAGTCTCTAGAATAACTCTTCTAGCAAGATGGAGTTTTATATAACATAACATGATCGCAAGAGTACCATCCCATCATCTTTGCCATATTCCATTGGCTAGTAACAAGTGACAGGTCTCACTCACACTCAATTGGAGGGGATTATACAAAGGTGAGAACACCAGGAGGTGGGAATAATGGGGACCATCTTAAAGTCTGTCCTCCACAGTCTGCTTCTGGCACCCAATGATTTAAATCTCCCTCCCAAGTTCCTGTTATAGCATCCTAACATAACATGAGTTCAAAGTCCAAAATCTCCTCATTTAAATCAAGTCCAGGTGAGGGTGATAGCCTTGAGTGTAATCCATGAAGTACAGCTCTTGAGACACAATTCCTCTCCATCCGTGGACCAGTGAAAATAAAGAGCAAGTTCTCTGCCCCCGATACTCTTCCACTAGAATCTTTGTTCTGTGAATGTGGAGACTAAGCCAATCTCGTTCACTGCTTAATCTCTCAATGAACACTATATCTAACTCATAGTAGATGCTTAATAAATACTGCTGAATAATGAATGTATAATTGAAACCTCAGCAAGCACACGGAGCATGATCCCGAGGTTTGATAAGAACCCAGACCCAGAGAATGATGTTCAAGGCTGAGAAGCAAGTAATTAGAACTAGAAAATAAAAGTTTGAAACAAAGATACGTAGGAAGGAAGAAAAAGAAAAAAAGAAAGAAAAAAAAAGTGAACAGAACCGGAGTATGTGATCAGAGCAAGACCAATAACAACGAGAACGCCACTGACCCAGGTACTTATCTTATTTCATTAATCCATTTAATGAATATTTATAAGGACCTATTATAATGCTAAAAATTGTGGTACCAGTGCTACAATAATGAATAAGAACTTAAACCCCTGGCTTCAAAGAATTTACAGTCTAGTGGGAGAGACCCAATACAAGATGATAAATACTAAAATGAATAAACAGATGGTTAGTGAAAACATATGGGAAAATAACTACCCTTGTGTGAGGGAGTAACAGGGAAATTGTCCCAGGGGCTATGACCTCTAAATGTAGTCTTGAAGATTACATGAGAGTTAACTCAACAACAGCTCCCTGGATTATGCTGGGAAGGGGAAGGAAAGCTGATATTCCAGAAAGAGAAGAAAAATGTGTGTTAAAATGGAAAGACAGCATGACACATTCAGGAAACTAAAAGAAGGGCTGGAGTGTAGAGTTAGATGAAGAGAAGTGCTGAAAAGTGAGGGTGGACGCTTGATAAAAGGGGATCATAACATGGAATTTGGACTCTATTTTGAGGACAATGGAGAGCCATTAAATAATTTCAAACAAGGAAATAAAAAAATCAAATTTATGCTTTAGAAAGATCACTCTGACTTCAACGTGGAAAATCAACTGGAGTGGGACAGACATAAAGACAGAGAGACTAGCTAGGAGGCTGTGCTGGAATCTAAGTAAGAAATGGGGGAGGCTAGAAAGGTAGAGGCGAAGAGCACAGAGGGAAGAGTTGAGCAACATTGGGGCACTAAATAAATAGGAGGAGTTAGGGATTGGTTGAATGGGGTGGGAGATGGGGTGGTGAGAGGAAGAGGAGATATAGAGGAGTCCATTATCTGTTTTTGAAAACTGGGTGGATAGTTGTACCATTTGCTGAGGTAGCAAAAAAAATAAAAGAAGAGGCTGGGGGCTGGATTGGATGGAGGTAAGCCAGGCTGGAATATTTTCATTTTGAAGTGATATCCATCCAGCTATATGGCTCTAGAGCTCAAGAGAGAGATTTGATCCAGGGTTCCTGAAATTTTCCTAGTTGAAGGGAAGAGATTCTCCACAGAGTCTAAGGACTGATGAATGACTGGAAATGGAAAAGGGAGAGATGAATGCTGCCCTCTACACAATTCAGAGGGATTCAGAGGCAAGAAATCCAGCACATAGTTCCCTAAATACTTCTCCCCACTTTTTCTCATCTAATCATCCACGTTACAGTATGTAGAATATCAGTTGACTTCCAGTCAGATGTGGCAAATTGTTTATTTCTGCTCCGAATGGAAATAATATAAAAATGTCAATATTAAAAAAAAAAAAATCCTAAGAACAAAGGAAAAAGGAGTGGAAATGAGAGTAAGTGAAAAATGTCAACAAATGTTAAAGCAAATAGTAGGGTAGCAACTGACTCAGTAGGTAAAAGGGAGTTGAAACTTTGAAACTTACAGATGGATAAAACGCTGGAAAGCAGGCCTTTCCCTATAGACCACTGGAGATTTGGGACTTGAGACATGAGGCAGATTGGCTGGCCATAGTGACGTGTGGAGCTGGATACTAGTTGAAGACTCTGTATATGGAGTAATCAGACTTCCTTCTTCCTCTCCCGCACCTTTTCATCCTGCACAACCAGAATATCTCTAACCTCTCCAGAAAACCAGATGTTTAGTCTGTGAGAAATTGATTCTTAGGGACTTCAGGCTGGAGACACCAAGAACAGTGGAGTTTGATGGTGCTGAAGTAAAAAGGAGAAGATTAAGTGCAAATATACATTTCTGAATAGTATTTTATTATAAACTTTCCAGAATTATTTTATTTTTTATAGCAATATAGAGGTAATAATTCAAAAGAATTTAAATTCGCCTAATAAAAGACCATCAAATTATTCAGGAAATCATCCTCATGCATTTTTTAACTCTTATTTTTTCAAGAAGGAAGAAGTATGCAAAACTATCTGGGTTTTTCGACACCAATATACATCGGGGCAATGTTTTTCACTTTGCTAGTGATGTAAGGGAAAAGAAACAAAGCGCCAAGGTTGGAGTCAGCATCTCTACATCAAAGCCTCCTGCCCAATTCTTGTAGGACCATAAGTGCTAACAAAGAGATCATCAGACACGAGAGCACCCAGAAAATTTGAATCTTCTGCTTGAATTCCTTATCACTCCAGAGGAGGATTCTCCCAATGAAAGGACCTGAGCAGGTCTTCAAATCTGAAAGTGTTTGCTGGGAAGATGGGTGCAGAACAGGAGCCCAATCCTGCTCTTCCCTAAGGGCTGCCTTCATTCAGCTGTCAGAGTCCCCACTGTATGACCTCTCTCGGGCTCTCCCCTGTAAGATGTAGAGAGTGCTGCTACATTGCCTTGTGATTCCAAAGCCTGCCACTCCCCCATTTTCCCAATACCTACTACTCAGAGACTCAAAGTATGAAAAATGCCTCCTTTCCTTTACGCTACTACCTGGAATCTGGGTGGCCCAACCAACTTGTCCAAATCCAATTGTTTCACCCTTTTGCTTCTCATCTCCTGACAAATCATCAACACCTAGGCCATTAAATTCTTCTCTAATATCATGGGACAGTTGAACCTCTGCTTTTATCTCCGTGGCCTTGAGCAACTCAATCACAATTCTTGTACTTTCCTACTCTACTTCACAAACTTGAGAGAGAAGCCCCATTTTTCATACGAAGAATTCCTACTCCTATCCTTGCATGAAGTCTTCTTGTCTTTTTGTTTAAATACATGTTTTCTTGATCATCTCCCAATTATTTTTTCATCTCTCCTCTTAGACTTTTCCTTTGTTCCCTTGTTTTCCTTTACCTCAACATATCCTACAAGCATCTCATTTCAGTTTCTTTCTTATTCTTAATCATATGCTTCTGAAATTATATGCCCCTGAAAACACACACACACAAAAGTACTCATTCCCGATGGCAGTTTTACTGTTACCGTAGAGACATATGAGTTTCCTATCAAGTGAGGGAGATGAATCACCACTCATGAATATTTATTTCATTTTATATTTGATTATTCCATTTTTAACATCTGTGGTAAAAATGGATATTTTGTTTTCAGTATCTTTTCAGTTCAACTTTTTTCTTTTAAAGATAGCTCTTCATTCTCACTCAAAAAAAATGCAATGAAACTGTCTAATGCTACTTGGTCCATTGTCCATTATAACAAGTAAGTTTCTAAATAAATTGATAAAATTAATATGTATAAACTTTTGATATACCTTTGAGTATTATTCTATGTTGTATATTTGTAAACCAATATGCTCACCTGCAGAAGTATACATTATTATTAAGGAATCTTCTAATTAATCACAAGGTATGTATGCCTCACAATTACTGTGATTCATGTGGATGAAGACAGTTAGAAAATCTCACTAAATCAGAGTTCTTCAGTAAGAAAGTCATCAAGTCTTGGGGGCAATTCAATGGTGTTTACATTCCTTTACATTTCTGGATCTCTTTTCAGTTTTTGAGGCACTTTCACATATGTGACAGGCTATGAGCATTCAATCTGCTTTATTATAGAAACAACTATTTTGCTCATCTTTCTTTTCTGTACTGCATTAGAAAGACAGAATGCACATATCTTCCCACACTTGCTAAGAGTGATTGAAGTTTGAGATTTTCTTGACTTCAAAGAAATGAAACTAGTTTTTTATTTGATACAAATTCTAACTCTGAGTTTAATGGACCATCAAAGCCTTTATGAAAGCAAATGAAAATAGAGGGTTTCGGCAGAGAGGAGGGTTCACGTGATAACAAAGAGAGTCTAGTGAGGGAATTAGAGAGGAGGAGCAAGTTTCTTTGATGATCAGATGGGGCCCTGGGACTTTGAGGAAGAAGAAAGACCATGGCCCGAGGAAAAGCAGGTTCAGCCAAAAGCCACAGCAAAGATATTGTTTAGGCTTAGGAAAGGATTTGTCTGTTGACCAGGAGTGCTGACCTTACATGCACCCTAGAATCTCCAAACCTAATACCCTAGAACGTCCGTAAACCCAAAGAGAGGTCCCCAGGACAAATAGGAGAATGGAAGGAAGGGGGAAGACTCTTACCAGTACTTTGGAGGCTAACCTGAATAAGCTTCAGACCTTTGTACTGGAATAGGCACCCTATGTTTGGGACACCAAATTGGCCGTATCGCCTCACAAGAGCACAGCTAAGGGGGTTTTTCAGATCTTTGTTACTCTCCTTTCCATAGATGAAGAGGAAGTCACACAACATCACGGTTGGGAGCACAGACTTGAGGGTCAAGGAGGTTTGAAGTCTGATTCTGTGTCTTTCCCTTAGAAGCTGTGTGTTGCACAAGTCGTATTTTATTTCTCTTAGCCTCTCTTTCCTCATCTGGAAAAAAAAATAAGGAAGGCAATCTTACAGGTTTATTGCCCTGATTAAGTGAACCCATGCAAGTAAAAAAAGGTAACCCCAAAGGCTAGAGCCTAGTAAGTACTCAATAAGTGTGAGCTGTTGCTACCGTTAGGTAAAGGTAAAGTGTCTTGTCCAAGGTAAAGTGGCTGGGTGGTAACACCATCAGGGTTTCCACTAACCACCATTGCTTCTGAGCCATCTGTAGGACATCTCTTCTGGGAACTGAAAGCATCACTGGAGAGCCTCCCTCAGGCTCTACCAACCTAACTGATGATACCTGTGGGGAAGACTTGATTTGTTTACATTTTCTCACTCAGGCCCAATCAAGCAAGCAGACTGTTCGCTCAGTCATTTCTCCTGAAAGAGAGAGAAATAGAACAAGTAATGAGAAATAGAACACTTAACTATATGTCAAGGCCCTTTACTGTGTGTCCATAAACTTGCTCATCAGAAGTTCTGTTAGTCATGATGTCGACTGACACTCCTGTGTGGCAGCAGGACTCTCCTAGACCCCGTGCCTTGAGTTTTGCAGCTTCATTTCTGCCTCCATGCCTTTGCGCACATCATCTTCTCATGGCTAGGGCAAGCGGTGTCTTTGCCTGGAACAGTCATGTTTTATGCCTGTTGTTCCAGTGTAATCACCAATAACATCCCCTAAACTCTCAAGAGGATCCTGGATTGGAAAATACATTACGTAAACACTCTTTTATGGCCCCTCTAATATGAAATCCCTTCTTTGCTGCTCTCCTTCGACCAAATTCTGCCAGTTCTTTGCAAGTCAACTCAATTTTAACTCTGCATGAACTTTTCCTGACTATTCTTTATATGATGATTTTTACACTTAAATTTACATGTAGAAGATGTATATTGGCTCAGATAAGTGAAAAGTCTAGGGGGTATAATTTCTTCAGGCACAGGCTGATCAGGAGGTCCCAAGCCTGGACTTGATCTCTCTTTGTCTCTTGGTTTTGCACTACTCTGAGTTGGCATCATTCTTGGGCTCCCCATGTTGTTCCACCAGTTAAAATTTTGTCAAAAATAGAATGTATGTGTTTTTCAATAGTTCAAATAAAAATCCTAGGCCTTTTTGAATCACCTATGTTTCACTGAATGAATTACTATTAGAAAATGTAATTTTCATCGTTCTTCTGGAATTTGCCACCCTGATCCTCTGCCAGATAGCTATAAAGTCCGTGCGGGAGGCAGAGGCTACTCCTAGCTGCTTATGGCCGTGGCCCCATCCCCACCATCCCCTGCGGGCCCCACATCCTTGGGCTGTTGTCCCTGCTCCCTTGCCCCCACCCCTTTCTACAGCAGTTTGCACAGACATACCTGTCTATACCTGGATTCAATAAAGCGCAGCTTTATATGACAAAAAAATAAATGTAATTATTTTTAATTGGACTGCTAGGAATGGAATCAAAATTAAGCATGATAGGGGAGTCCTAGTCTTTATATAACTTAATCTCAGAAATGACATCCCAATGCTTTGGCCATATTCTATTTGTTGAAAGCAAGTCATTAGTCTAGCCACAAGATGAGGGGATTACACAAGGGTGTGAACACCAAGAGACAGGTACTATTGGGGACCATTTTAAACAGCTGTCTACTACACAGTTTATTCTAAGAGGTGACAAGAAAGACTTTATAAAAGACCTCAGCATCACCTAGATCTTGAAACTTGGGTAGGTATTCATCAGGCAGACCAAAATGCAAAGGGCAGTCTAGACAGAATGTAGCAGAAGCAGAGATAAACTCTCTCGGAAACACCTTGTTGTTCCCCAGAAGGGAACAACAGAACTAGAAAGTAGAGACACCAATATAGCGCTTCTGAAATACAAGCCTGGAGATGTAGGGAAAAGTCAAATTATACAAGGCCTGATGTACCATGGTCTAACTCTTATGTTTGGAGGCACCGAGTTGCCAGCATTTTCAAAAAATTGGTCAGCGTTGTCAAGTACGTTTTCGGGATAGCCAATGTAAGGTATTTTTCTAGCTTTGTTGCCTCCCATTTTCATTTACAAGAACATGGTCATATGAGAAGTGCTGCAGCTTTTGACCACCTCTCACCCTCAAGTTTGACATATTCCACCCGAAAACGATCTGTTGTAAACAAAGACGGATGTCACTAATTACAACGGTAAGGTCTAATATGTTTCATTTTCATCAATAAGAAACTATTTCAGACTCAAATCATGGAACTACAACTAGCATCTATTGCATGACTCTTATATCCCTTTCCCTAACACTTGTCTGTAGTGAAATAATACTTGTAAAATATAATTTGGAATAAATAAGAATCTTTCCATAATGATTTTTCAAGGAAACAGAAAATAATAGAAGGAAAATATTTTCTAGGATCACAGACTGCCTGAGAGTGACAGATGGAGCATCCATGATGTAAGTGAACAAGCACATGGCACAACAGTAAAGGGAAGACACTCTCAACAGTGATTTATAGAGGAATTTCTCTTATCACATTTGCATTATGTCAAGAATTTAAGCCTATGTTAAGGGAGTTTAATACCTGACATTAATATTTTCCTCCACTATACTCCCATAGCATTTTGCTTTTAACTATGCTAAAACATTTATTACAGTCCACTTTATTAGAGTCATCAATTAATATGCCCTCCTCTCGTACTAGATAACGAGCCTTGAAGTGAAGAGATCTTGTCTTGACTTTGTATCTCTGTCTAGGCATTAGGCTTAACACAGAGAAAGCTCTCAGTGAATGTTGAGGACTTGAAGTAAATTTAAATAGAGATTTTTAAATTATAGATTATAAAAATGTAATCTAGGAAGAATTGTTCTTGTTATCAATATGATACCATGTAATGGAAGAACAATTTTCAAACATTCATCAATCAAACCACCTAAGAGTACAGGTGTAAAAATACTCAGCAATTACACATTTTGATTGTAAGGAAATTATTTTCAACAAATTCATTAATTGTTCACTAACTTATATGCATTGATAAACTTAAATGATCTATATGTGATAGTGACTGAGCATCTATTATTCTTATCATATTCAAAATATAAGAATCACATTTCTTATTGCTAATGAGGATAACTGCTAATAAACATCTACTATTTGCTGAACACTGTGCCTGGTGATTGTGATGACTTCTGATGCCAATCACCCAGAGTTAGGCCAAACTTCACAGGTTAAGGAGACAGCGCTACACAAGACTACCCTCGCTTCATTCACCAACACAAGTTCAGAAGTCCCCAGATGGCTACAGAGTTCCTCAAAGGTCTGACCAGGTGGCTGGAAATTCGGGGGTTCCCACTATCCTCTCAAGTTCAATAATCTGCTAGAACAACTCACAGAACTCAAGAAAGCACTATACTTACAATTACAATTTTATTGTAGTAAAAAGATAAAAATCAGAACCCGCCAAAGGGAGAGACGCATAGGGTGAGGTCTAGGAGGGTCCCAAATGCAAACTTCCATTGTCTTCTCACCTGGGAGTCAGATACATCACCCCCCTAAGAATATCAATGTGTGACAATACACCAAAAATACTATACAATACAATACAATGCACAGAGAAGCTCACCTGAGCCTTAGAGTCCAGAGTTTTTATTGGGGTTTTGTTACATTGATATGATTGATTGAATTGTTGGCCATGAGGTTGGATGTAATCTCCAGCCCCTCTCTCCTCCTTGGAGGTTGGGCTAACATCATATGGCTAAAGCTCCAACACTTTAATCACGTGGTGGTCTTTGTGGTACAACCAGTCCCCATCCTGATTCAGTGGTTGTCTTTCTGGCATGACCAGTCCCTATCCTGAATCATCTTAGCTTGAAATACCAAGGGGCCCACCACAAGTCCCCTTCTTAGCATAAAGTATCGGGGCCCACCATGAGTGGCAAAGATACTCCTTTCATTACCAAGCAACGGACTCATTTTGCTCACCACAATCAGAGAAAATTAATCACAACAAGTTAGGGATCGAGAAGTGAAGTTTTAATTCAATTAGCCAGCATAATCAAGAAGATGATAGATTAATGTCTCAAAGACCCATCTTCAAAGATTACAGAATCTTGAGGCAGTTATATAGGGAAAATGGGCACTAAGGACGGGGTCCAGGGATGTTGGGCTCCAGTTGTGACAGGCCCCAGGCATCACACTGTTCCATTCTTCTGTCAGCTATGGTGGATATCTTGGTGTGTTTTCCACCTGTGGTCAGCTTGTTCCTGGAGAAAAACTCATAGAACAAAGCTTTTAATTTATCAAGCTATTGGGGAATACATATGTAAGCAGAGGCCATAAATCAGGAGACCATGTGAATTTTTTAGAGTACGTGCAGAACAGCGAGTAGTCACAGAGAGGAGAGGCTGGGGCCATTTGGGGTAACAACATGGCATCACTTATGCTCACTTACACTATCACTGGGGAAATTCCAAGGATTTAGAGGACACCTCCCAGGAACCAGGGATAAAGGCCAGCCAAATTCATTATTACACAGGAGTGATTTTCATGTATTATCTAATACAATTCCTCTGATTCATATATCTACCTGTAGACATAGGTGGTGTTACTCCAGACACAAGGAAATACCAGATGGAGAGCTGAAATAACTTTTCCAAGGCAATGTAGCTAATGCGTGGCAAATCCATAGGAAAGATATTTGGCATTCTCAATAATTACCTTCAATATCAAAAAAGGCAAAGAGACGTCAAGGGCAGAAACAGATGAGTTCTAATTCCTGCCAATTCATAATTAGCCCCTAAATCTGTGACTTGAATCAAAGCATTTGTAATCTCTATGGATCAGTTTATGTCTATGAATGTTCTCCTATATTCCAGGATTATTATGAAGTTCAAATAACAGTTGTGAAGCAGTGGTCACATCTCCCAAACTCTCTTATTCTCCTCTATTTTCTCATAACATTTAACACATTGTAAAATTTCATATGATTTAAATATATGAGTTCAATACTTAAACCAGACTGTAAACTTCACAATGGCAGATAACTAGTTAACTAGTCAATGATGTATGCCAAATCTCTAGATTAGGTTATGGTATGTAGTATAAAAAGTTTCTGGACACATATGGTCATGGTGTAAATTGTGAATAGATAGAACTTTAACCTATTCAAATCAATCATCCTACTGGGGAAACTAGAAATACTGGAAAAAAAATTTTTTTAATATATGCATTGTCATAGGGAAGATAACAAACTACTGAAAAACTACTGGACCAAGAACCATGGGAGAAGTAATGCCAAAGAGACCCTATACTTTAGGTTCTTTACCCTCAAGGGCCTTTGTTAATTGCAGAAAGTGCTGCTGAATGGCAGAGAGGCTGAGAACTGTTCTTAACAGACTTGCTGTGCCAATAGAATAAGGATTGGAGTCCAGGAACCACCACATGGGAGGGGGAAATTGTTGGTGGATCTCCCTAGCTTTGGACAGGATCCTCTAGGGGCACCTTAGAGCATGGGTAAGCCATAACTAGACAAGACCTTGTAGGAACTGCAGCTCTGTTTGAATCATATCAGTCCTGAAGATATTTTAAATTGATCCATGATTGCTAGTGCTCCCAAGGCACCTAGTAGATGCAAACATAAATCCTCTCTGAATGAAGATAACATTTACAAACAATTTTGCAAATACAATATCTATTATATAACAAAAAATAACCAAACGCTCAAGGGAACCAAACTACATGAATGAAAACCAATAGAAACAGGTAGTAGAAATAGATTAACAAGGACTATAGCTATTGGAGTTATCAGGCACAGAGAAAAAAAAAAAGTAAGATAGAGAATAAAAAGTAGGCGACAGAGAGAAAAATAGTGATGTAGCCCAAAACACATGTAAATGGAGTCCTAGAAACAAAGGAGAAAAAAAAGCGGAAGCAATAGTTGAAAAAACAATTCCAAAACTGAGGAAAGGCATTAATTCAGAGATCAAATAAAACCTCATAACTCCCAAGCAGGACAAATAAAAAGAAGCCAGTACCTAATCACGTAAAAGTGTAAGTGGTGAAAATATAAATAGAAAATCTTAAAAATAGCCAGGGTTGGGGAAGGAGGGTGAAAAAGTATTTACCCTCAAAAGAGTAACAGCTAATATTTTAATAAAAACAATAAACATATTATTCTTGTTTGCCTACCTCAAGAAAATGAAGTCTTCAAATAACCTAACTTTATACCTCAAGGAACTAGAAAAAGAAGGACAAATGAAGACAAAAGTTAGTAGAAGGAAGGAAATAACAAAGATTGGAGCAAAAATAAGTGAAATAGAAACTAAAATGACAACAGAAAAAACCAATAAAACTCAAAGCTGTTTCTTTGAAAGGATAAACAAAACTGACAAACTTAGCTAGACTTACCAAGACTTAGCTAGACTCACCAAGAAAAAAGAGAGAAGGCTCAAATAAATAAAATCAGAAATGAAAGAGGAGATGTTACAACTGATACCACAGAAATACAAAGGATCGTATGACACCACTATGAACAATTATGTGCAAAAAAATTGGACAACCTAGAAGAAATGGGTAAATTCCTAAAACACACAACCTTCAAAGATTGAATCACGATGAAACAGAAAATCTGAACAGACCAAGTACTAGTAAGGAGATTGAATCAGTAATTGAAAACTTCCCAACAAACAAAAGTCCAGGACCAGACTGCTTTACTGGTGAATTCCAGCAAACATTCAAAGAAGAATTAATACCAATCCTTCTAAAACTCTTCCAAAAAATAGATGAGGAAGCTCTTCCAAACTCATTTTATGAGGCCAGCATTACCCTGATGCCAAAACTAGACAAGGATACCAGAAGAAAAGAAAATTACAGGCCAATATCCCTAATGAACATAGATGCAAAAATCCTCAACAAAATACTAACAAACCAAATTAAAATGTATTGAAAGAATCATACACAATGATCAAGTGGGATTTATTCCAGGAATACAAGAATGGTTCGACATCGTCAAATACCACATTAACAAAATAAAGGATAAAAATCATAAGATCATCTCAATAGACACAGAAAAATTATTTGACAAAATTCAACACTCATTTATGATAAAAACTCTCAGCAAAGTGAGTATACAGGAAACATACCTCAATAGAATAAAAGCCATAATAAAGTCCACAGCTAACGTCATACTCAGTGATGAGAAGTTGAAAGCTCTTCCTCTAAGATCAGAAACAAGACAAGGATTTCCACTTTCACCATTTTTACTCAACATAGTATCAGAAGTCCTAGCCACAGCAATTAGGCAAGAAAAAGAAATAAAAGGCATCCAAATTGTAAAGGAAGAAGTAAAACTGTCACTGTTTGCAGATGACATGATATTACATATAGAAAAGCCTAAAGACTCCATCAAAAAACTGTTAGAACTAATAAATGAATTCAGTAAAGTTGTAGGATACAAAAATCAATATGTAAAAATCTGTTGCATTTCTATACACTAATAATGAAATATTAGAAGGAGAAATTAAGAAAATAATCCCATGTACAATTGCATCAAAAAGAATAAAACACCTAGAAATAAATTTAACCCAGGAGGTGAAAGACCTGTATATTAAAAACTACAAGATGTTAATGAAAGAAATTGAAGAAGACACAGATAAAAGGAAAGAAATTCAGTGTTCATGGATTGGAAGAATTAATATTATTAAAATGTCCATACTACCCAAAGAAATCTACAGATTCAATGCAATCCCAATCAGAAGCCCAATGATATTCTTTATGGAAATGGAACAAAGGATCCTAAAATTTGTATGGAACCACGAAAGACTTCAAATAGCCAAAGCAATCTTCAGAAAGAAGAACAAAGCTGGAGGCATCGTGCTCCCTGATTTCAAACTATATTACAAAGCTATGGTAATCAAAATAGTATTGTATTGGTATGAAAACAGACACATAGATCAATAGAATAAAAGAGAAAGCCCAGAAATAAACCCACACATATATGATCAATTAATTTACAACAAAAGAGCCAAGAATATACAGTGGGGAAAGGACTGTGTCTTCAATAAATGGTGTTGAGAAAACTGAACAGCTACGTGCAGAAGAATGAAACTGGATCACTATCTTACATCGTACACAAAAATGAACTCAAAATGGACAAAAGACTTGAACGTAAGACCTGAAACCATAAAACTTCTAGAAGAAAACATAAGCAGTAAGCTCCTTCACGTAGGTCTTGGCAATGATTTTTTGAATCTGACACCAAAAGCAAAAGCAACAAAAAGAAAATAAACAAGCGAGACTACATCAAACTAAAAAGCTTCTGCACAGCAAAGGAAACTACCAACAAAATGAAAAGTCAACCTACTGAATGGGAGAAAATATTTGCAAATCATATATCTGATAAGGGGTTAATATCCAAAACACATAAAGAACTCAAACAACTTAATAGGAAAAAAAAACCCACTCCAATTAAAAAATGGGCAGAAGATCTGAATAGACATTTTCTAAAGAAGACATACAGATTGCCAACAGGTACGTGAAAATATGTTCTATATGATTAATCATCAAGGAAATGCAAATCTAAACCACAATGAGATATCACTTCACAATTGTTAGAATGGCTATTATCAGAAAGACAAGAAATAACAAGTGTTAACAAGGATGTGGATAAAAGGTAACCCTTGTGCCCTGTTCTTGGGAATGTAAATTGGTGCAGCCACTAAAGGAAAACATATACAGTTTCCTCAAAAATTAAAAATAGAACTATCATATGATCCAGCAATTCCACTTCTGGGTACTTATCTGAAGAAAATGAAACACTAATTCAAAAAGATATGTGCACCTCCATGTTCATTAGAACATTATTTATAACAGCCAAGACATGGAAACAACTTAAGTGTTCATCAATGAATGAAAGGATAAAGAAACTGTGGTGTATGTATGTGTATATATATACATACACATACATACACAATAGAATATTATTCAGCCATAAAAAAAAATGAAATCCTGCCATTTGTGACAACGTGAATGGACCTTGAGAGCATTACGCTAAGTGAAATAAGTCAGAGAAAGACAAGCACCATGTGATCTCTCTTATATGTTGAATCTAAAAAACTAAACAAATAAACTCACAGATACAGAGTACAGACTGGTGATTGTCAGAGACGGGGGGTGGGGAGTGGAAGAAATGGGTAAATTGTTTTGTTTTGTTTTAGTTTAAATAAATTGAAATAAAAATAAATACATACATACATAAATAAATAAATTAGTGTCACTCTGGCCCCACCCAGCCCAGATCAGAGGATGTCTGATGGAAAGTAGCTGGTGGATGGTAGAAGGGGTCAGCTGTCAACCACTGAACAGATGTGTGGGCATCCCCTGGCCCAGGAGAGGAGAGGCCAGAATCCACCAGGGATGACTCAGTTCCTGTAAAATCTGTTCTAGGAACCTCTGAAAGAAAACACAGAATCTGGAAGGCAATTAAATAATATTTTCAAGTGAAAGTGACTGAAAAGAAAATACTTTCCAACCTAGAAATCCATATCCACTGGCAACATTTTCAAAAGGAAAGTGAAATAAAGACTTGTGAAGCAAAATAAAAACTGAGAAAATGTTACTCTAGTAGGCCTTAGCAGTGGAAATATATTAACCTAATGGTGAAATGTTACCAAATTCTCCTTTGAGGTCATGAATTTACAAAGATACCTGCTGTGACAACCTCTAGTCAAAGATTAAAAATGAAGAAAATACACCAATATTATTCGTCAATCAGTTGATTATATACAAGGAAAATCCAAAAGGTTCTATAAAAATTATTAGAATTAATAAACAAGAGTGTCAAGATTTCTGTATACAAGGTCAACATAACAACCTCAATTGTGTTTCTATATACCAGTAACAAAGAGTTAGAAAATAAACCTTTTTTAAAAGAACCATTTCCAATAATATCAAAAATACCAAATACTAGAAATAGGTCTAACAAAAGATGGAAATGATTTCTATGAAGAAATCTCTAAAATAATAATGGGCTATTTAGGGATCCTTTAATTTTAAATAAGACCTAAATAAATAAAAAACATCTATTATTATAAAGATATCAAATATTCCCAAATGTGTCTATATTTTTAGGGCAATTCCAATCAAAATCTCAATATGCATGTGTGTGTGTGTGTGTGTGTATGTGTGTAAACTGAGAACTGTCTTGACAGTTATTCTTAGAAAAGAATAACAAAGAGAGAGGATCTGCCTTACCAAATAGTAACAATAGTTATAAAACTCTAATAAGATAATGTGATACAAGTATGAGAATAGACAGACCCATGGAATAGAATTAAAAACAGAGAAAGTGACACTCATATATCAGGACATATGATTTACAAAAAGGTGGTACTGCAGAGCAGTGAAAGAAAGAAGTCTTTTCATTCTATGATGCTAGGAAAATGAGTTATCAATACAGAAAAAAATGAAACTCTACGTCTACCTTACAGTGATCACAAAAGTAAAAAAATCAGTTCCAGGTGGGTTGTAGATTTATTTGTGAAAGAAAGAACAATAAAATTTATAGAACTTAATACAAGAGAATACTTCACAATTTTGGGTAAGAAAACTCTTCCTAAACAGAACATGAAAGCACTAACCATAGATGGAAAGATTAATAATTTGGACTACATTGACAGGCACTATTAAGAGACTAAAAAGACAAGCTACTGACTAAAAGAAAATGGTTTCAATACATATATAACCTATAAAAGGTTTGTATCTAGAATGTGAAGAGTTCTGCACATTAATAAGAAAAAGACAATCCAATTTAAAAATGGGGCAAAGGACTCACTAGGCACTTCATAGAAGAGGGTATCCAAATGATCAATAAGCGTATGATAATGCCCTTAGCATCGTTAGTCACAGGGCAATACAAATTAAAACAACAGAGAAATATACTACACACACCCACCAGAAGAGTTAAAATTGAAAGAACTGAAGTACAAAGTGTGGATGAGGACATGGAAAAATGGAAAACTTATACCGCTGGTGGGAGTCTAAATTTGTACAAACACTTCGAAAAACAGTTCAGAATTTTCTAAGGTTCAAGATACACATATCCTACTACCCAACTGTTACACTCCTAGGTAGACGCCCAACAAAACTGACAACACGTGTGCATCAAAAGATGTGTACAAGAATATTTATAGCTGCCTTCTTTGTGATAGTCAAAGAGCTGAAGACAATCCAAATCTCCATCAACACTAGAGTGGATTAATGATGAGATATGCATACAAAAAATATTTACAGCAATGCAAATAACCTGCAATGACACATAACAACATGGATGAACCTCACAAATACACTGAGCGAAAGAAGCCAGACACACTCTACATACTGTATTATTCCATTTATGTGAAATTTTTTAAAAACAGACAAAGGTAAGCTATGGATGAGATTATAGGAAGCAATCGTTATTAAAGTCAGGATGGCAGGTAGCTTTGGGGGAAAGGAGAGAATAGTGATCAGCATGGGTATGACAGGGGCTACTCTGTCTTAGCACTGTTCTTTCTTTGCTTGGGTGATAGTTAAATGACGTTTTGTGATAAATCACTGATCCATACACTTTTGGATTTTGCCCTTTTCTCTATGTCTATGTTTCACCATAAAGGTTTATCAAAATATGAAGGGAAGGGGACATACAACTTCACAATGGTAATTACTTCATAAAAAAGGGTATCTAAATGGTCAGCAAGCATATGAAAATGCCCCAGAAGAGAATAGACTAGCACAAGCAAGAGTGTGCACAGAGGGTTCAAATGTACCTGTAACATTTTATTTCCCAGAAGGAATCTGAAGAAGTAATGTCAAAATATAAGCAGAGTAAGTCTCTTAATTCTGGTGAACACTAATTATATTATTCTCTGCCCATTTCTGCAGGTTTGAAATATGGGAAAATAATATTTTTTAAAGAATTTTATTACTTGTCATTCCGTTTTGTAAACTCTAAAAGAGCAATTTTAAACCTCTCTATCCCCCAATGCATAGTGAGTTTAAAATAAATAGTTACTCATTAACTGGTTGGTGATGCATTGCAATTGCATTTCAATTGAGAAGACAAAATATTCTTTTTAAAAATCTTTCATAATATATTTATTTATTTTTGTTGAGAAATTTCATGCATACAACATTGTAATTCAACTTCTGTATACCTTACAGCACACTCACCACCAACATCTAGTTTCCATCCATCACCACACAGCTGATCCTTTTTACTCATTTTGACCTCCCTCCACTCAATTCCCCTCTGGTGACCACCCATCTTTTCTCTGTTTCTGTGTCTACCCAACACCAGTGGCCTTATCTCTCCTCCCAGTTAGGATCCAGCCAAGCTGGCCTTGGAACTTTGCTGTTTTCTCTGGTCAGGTTGATTCTCCTTAGATTTTTGAAGGGCTGGTTTTTTTTGTCAGGTTTCAGTTTAAAGTCCCTTCTTTAGAGACGTTCCCCAATCGTGGTATCCACCATTCTCTGCTCAAATAGTCAATCATTGTTATATCTCCTTTTTATGTCCTTTGGACACTAATCACCACCTGAAATTACATTTCCATTTTTTTCACCTGTTTATTGTCTCACTCCTTTCCTTAATATACAAAGTCGAAGAGGGCAGAATATCTATCTATATTGTTTACCACCATAAACAGTATGTACAACAATGTCTGGCAAATAGTTGATGTTTGACAAACAACTATTTGTTGGATAAATGACTCAATTAAGGCAATCAGAATTTTGCTATGCATTTTATTTTATTGGCTATCTTTCTATACACTCATACACATAATTAAGAAATGAAAGATGAACTTGGGAAATTAGTCAGGATAAATGGAATTTACTAACACAATTCAAATTGCATCTATCCATTGTCACTATGTGTTAATTAAAAGCTAAAATTATTATGATCCACATTTCAGATAAATTTTAAGAGAAATTTTTAAATGTTTTTTAGACTCAGAGGGGAAGCAGATAAAAATAGAGCCATTTGGTACCTAGCTAGTACATTCTTTGTACCAAGAACGTAACATCGACCTTTAAAACCAGACTCCAAAACTTACAGAGGAAAACAGAACCTTAAATGGTCAAAGAAAGCTAAAAACACATTTTCTATTGGAATATGGTACAGTAAGGTACAAAAAATAGTTGAATTACCAATACTTATGAAAATTTGAGAGAAAAACCCCATTTTAAGAAATAGCCCAGCTAAGTTTGACCATGTAACAAAAATCTGGCTTGTAATACTTGTAAATTCTGCATGCTTAAATTGTGTGATTTAGAATAATTCAATAAATCAGTGATAAAGACCTCACTTGTAAGAATCATAAAGTTTCTAGGAAGGAAAGAAACATCATTTCATGTCTGGTAAACAGCAAAGACCACGTCTCATTCCTAAGGGAACACAGAAATTGCTGTTTTTAAATAAGGAATCTACCAGGTTGTTATAGCATTTAACTGAAACAATAATAATGATAAAATTTTTAAATTAATTATAGGTTGGTAAGCTAAGTCAAATTCAAAATAGCAACCAGCAAAAACCAGAAAACATTCATCTCTTTTAAATCACATAATAGCCTTTAAACACAATGAAGCAGCCACTAAATGTAAAAAATACTATAAAATTATAAAAGGGGAGTATAGTGTCTTAGAATGTTGACATAAAATACAAAGAAATGGTTAAAGGGAGAGAAAAACGTTACAAGGAAGATGTATAACTAAGATAACAAACCACAAAGATATCTTGAAATAAATAATGAACATTTTATAAAATGACTCAGATGAATAATCATCTTTGTTAAATTTGGCTGACAGCCATTTTTAAAGAATCCATTTCTAGAGGCAGAGATATTTTTTTCCTATTCTTATTGTTTTAATTCTTGTTTGTTTGTTTTTTCTTATTCTTTTCCTCCCAAACTAAAGTTTCTATTTTTAGATTGTTTTAAAAGTTACTTCTTTCAGGGAGTGAAAGTAGAGATTCCACTCGTATTATTTAATAAAGTCCGTTAACGTTTGGAGGAAACCAGTGCCTTATAAGAAGTATGCTTTATTTTAAACCAACAACTGTGACATCAGTTAATTTAATGTGATAATAAACAATGTGCCCCACTTGTTTTCATTCAAATTAGAAGCTTGTTGCAAAAGTGATTAACCGATCACTAATTGGATTTGGTTAGGCGTCAAGGCTCATTTTATTCATTAATATTTATGGACTTCATGTAGTGGGTCCGCTTTGGTGCTAAGCAATCAGAATAATAAAATAAATAAGACAGTGGTCCTTCTTCCAAGGGAATCAAAATCTACCAGCAGAGTTTGACATGTAAGTAGATAACTACCATATAATGCAGAAAGAAAGATAAAGACCAGTAGAAACATCTTTAAAACAAAGAAAAATGAAATAAAAAAGTTCCTTGGATTCCACACAACCTCCCAATTACTGTCACTTATCTTTCAACCCTTCCTCATCCAGATTTCTCTGAAACGTTGTCTATATTGCTGCCACCATTTCCTCACCTCCCACTTAGTCAACTAAGCTTCCTGAGCTCAAATTCCAGCCACCCTGTTGCTCCCGTGACCCACGTGTCTTCGAATCCAATGGGCTTGGATACAGCACTCATCCAACTTCCCTTCAGCGACATGTGACACTCCTGCATGTGCTCACAGACTTGAAGCAGTACTTCCCCAGTTTCCCCTGGCTTTACTCTGTAATGCATGTCTTCTAATTCCTCTGTCTTCTCATTCTTTGTCTCCTCTGTGGAGGCTTCTCTGCCAACCATTAAATGTGGGTGTTCCTCAGGACTCTATCCTAGCCAGTCCTCCCTCCTACTCCACTCTCTTCCCCGGGTGGGTCTCATCCACCCACCACGGCATCAATTGCATCAATATACTAACCACTTTCAAATTGGTATCAACAGCCCCGACATCAGTTCTAAGAACTCGACCTATTTATACAACTTATTTCTAAACACTTCTGCTTGTATGCTAAAATTCCTCCAATACACTATGTCCATAACTGTAGTCACACTCTTTCCCACAAGAAAATCTTTTCTGCTTTCTTATTCTGTCTTCAGAAAATTGCACAACCATCCACCTAGTTGCTGATGACAGAAATCTGAAAGTCTCCCTTCACAGCTCTTCCCGCCCTGCTGACCACTCATCTCAAGTCCACCACCAAGTTCTGTCCATCCTACCCCCAAAATATCTACGAAAGTAATTCATCTCCCTACATCTCCCCTGTCATCACCTCAGTCCAAGCATCCCTAATCTCCTTCTTGGGCTTCATCAGTAACTCTCAACTTGTCTCTATACTTCCAATGCTTCAATAAATTCCTCTCACTGCATGCACAGTACTCATTTTTAAAGCAGCAGCACCTATATTACTTTGGTGCTTAAACCCTTCCGTGTCTTTCTGTTGCTCTGGAGATACGAATAGGAACTGGGTTTAGAGATGTTTCTGAAGTACAATAAACACAAGTTGATACGTGGAATGGGGAAGAGAGAAGAGTCTAAGATGTTTCTTAAATTAGCTTGAGATATTGGGGTAATAATATCATTTGAAAAGATCAAGTTTAGAGGTCAAAGAAGAAGAGAAGATGGGTTTAATATCAGACCTGCTGAACTTGGAGCGCCTGTGGAGTTGGGGATTTATAGGCACTGGAAAGGAGACAGATTCAGTTCACAAACATGAATCAAATTCTCAGGAAATGTTTGTAATGCAAGAAATAGGGGCTAAGAATGAAGCCCCGAGGAATACTAACATTTAAGGCAGAAGGGTGACAGAAGAAGAAAAGTAAGTGAAAGAGACTGAGAACAAGGGGGAAAGGGGAAAACCAGAAAAGTTATTTGAACACTGAAATAAAGTAATAATGTTTGTTGTTTGTATTATACACTGAATTCAGTTCTAAATTATATCTGTGGGATAAATGAACTATGGCAGAAAAATGCCTAGTTATTTTGTGTAATCATGTCTTTACCAATTGAACTTTGTGTTTTTAGACCTCAAGTGAATAGGGTTGAGTTAATCTAGCTTCTTATTTTATTATACATTACCATTGATCCATGTAAGGCCCTGTATTATTTTGTTTATTTTATTTCCTTTTAGTCCCCATATCAACCACTTTAATAGGTGAAAATTCTGTTATGTTTAATGAGTATCCTTTTTTTTGTATGTATTCTTGTAAAATGTGCTCTGATTAGTGATAATCATTATTTGTTTTAAATTAAATAAGTAGTTTTGTGTGATATATTTCATTTTGATCCTTCCTTATTCACAATCGTATTTTTAAGATCCATTCCCTTCTATGTGTACTTCTAATTCATGACTTCTAATTGTTGCATGATAACCCATGATGTACAACCACCACATTTTTACCTATCCATATTTCCCTCGATAGACACCCAGGTTGCTTCCAACACCCACAAACAATAATGTTACAATAACATTGCCATTTACACATGTAAATGTAAGTCTTTATGGACTTAGGAAGCAATTTATTTGGGTTATATATTCAGGAACAGAGTTTACTGGTCAAAATGTATACATACACTTAATTTGGGTAACTATTGCCACATTGCTCTCTGAATGGCTGCCAGAATTCAAGCTCCCTCCAGCAGGACATAAGGGTTCTTGTATCTTTACATATTTATCGAGAGTTAGCACATTTATCTTTGTTAATTATTGCCAGGCCAATAGGTGAAAAGTGATATCTTATTTTAATTTGTATTTCTGACCACTAATGATTTTGAGCATCTCTTCAGGTAGTAGATTTTTGAGTTTCCCTTTCTGTAAATTGCCTGTTCATTTCTTGTATCCATTTTTTTTCCTATTGGGTATTTAGTTTTTTTGTTGTTGTTTGATTTGATTTTCTTGTTGATTTGATTTGATTTCGCAGTTTTAGACTGTGCATATGTATTTTCCCATTAGTCTGTCTGTTACCCCTATCCATGGTATCTGTATTAGTTTCTGAGAGCTGCTGTAACAAAGCACCACACACTGGACAACTTAAAACAACAGAAATTTACTCTCTCACAGTTTTAAAGGTTAGAAGTCTGAAATCAAGGCGTTGGCTCCCTCTGAAGGCTCTAGGGAAGATTGTTTCTTACTTCTTCCAACTTCTGGTGGCTCCTGATGTTCCCTGGTTTGTGGCAGCACAACTCCAATCTCTGCCTCCCTCTGCACACGGCCTTCTTCTTTCTGTGTGTCTCTGTGCATCTGTGTGTCCATTTGGTGTCTCAGTCCATTTGGGCTGCTCCAACAAAATACCAGAGACTAGGCAGCTTATAAACAACAGATTTTTATTTCTCACAGTTCTGGAGACCGGACGTCCAACATCAGAGTGCCAGCCCAGTTAGGCGAGGGCTCTCTTCCAGGTTTCGAACATCTCATTGTATCTCACACGGTAGAAATGGCCATTAGCTCTCTGGAGCCTCTTTTATAGGTCCCAAATCCCATTCACAAGGGTTCCGCCCTCATGGCCTAAGCACCTCACAAAGGCCCCACCTTCTACTACCATCACATTGGGCTTTAGGATTTCAACATACGAATTTTACGGAGACACAAACATTCAGATCATGGCACATGGCACCAGTTATTGAATTTAGGGCCCACTGTAACCCAGTATGACATTGTCTTAACTTAACAAATTACATCTGCCAAGGCTATATTTCCAAATAACGTCATATTCTGAGGTTCTGGGTGGACATGAATTTTGCAGGGACACTATTCAACCCCATACAGTGTCCTTCTTAAAATAAATAATATTTTTATCTGATGTTCAGCATAGTGATTATAGTTAACAATATCATATTGTTGCTAAGAGAGTAAATCTTAAGTATTCTCACCACAGAAAAGAATTGGTAATTATGTAAGATGATGGAGGTATTAACTAATGCTAGTGTGGCAATCATTTCACAATACACAAGTGTATCAAATCAACACATTGTACACCTGAAACTTGCACATTATTATGTGTCAATTACATCTCAGTAAAGCTGGGAAAAAGATAAAACATATTGGTGCTGAAAGATAAATAAATAAATGAAATTTTTTATAACATCACATTGTTGTACTGAAAGGTGGCCTTCAGTCTAAACATTCATTAAATAAGACTGTTAAAGGAAGATTTTATATCTAGAAGTGTGTGATATATAACTATTGATTGCCTTCCCAGCAATTAGCTGGGATTCATGTAGCTTGAGAAAAGCTGACTGTATCTCCAGCCTGACTCTGATTGAGGTTATCCCCATGGTCATAGCAATTGACTCAGGCTTGGACGCACGACTCAACTGGGGACAAACAGATATTTACTGAGGATGTCTGGAAAAGAAACGTCTTCACGACTCTAAAAGAACTACCAGAAGAGGTTCTCTCTTCTAGTTGGAAGTGACCAAGGAAACTTATAGCCCCATGAAGCTGCTGACAATCATTTTATTACCATGACGGAAGCTAGCCTGGGGATAAAACTAACCACAAAGTCTGGAAAGCCATGAGAAATTGCAAATAAATTGGAGTTGAGTCCTAAGCTTGAGACTTTCAGTTATGTTGATATAATGTTTTCTAGGTGAAAAACCACCACTCTCTAGCTATATGGCATTAGGCAATTTACTTAACTTCCCTAAGCTTTCCTTTCCCCACCTGTAAAATGGGATATTCATAGTGTCTAACTCATAGAATTTTGTGAGAATAAAATAAGACAATGTATGTAAGGCACTTGGTCCAAAATTGATTAATTATAAGTGTGAGGTAATCGTGAGCTATTATTACTATTGTCATCATTATTATTTGTATCATTAACATTATTATTAGACTAAGTAGCAAACTCAGGATGAACTCTCAAATCTTCTGTCTCCTGGTGTTGTGCTTCCTCCACTTAAACCAAGTTATGTGTTGGTTCTCCAGCCACTGCACTAAAGTTTCCAGCACACTTGTTAATATTGCAGTTATTTATTTATTTTGCAAACAGAGAATCTTTATTGTGCACAGTGCACTAGCCTAAGCACTGAGGACACAGCTGTGAACAAGACAGAAATGATTCCTGATTGTCAACGAGTTTATGGGGGCTAGGGAAACTGGCCTGGGCCACCACCCACTGCTGATGAGTCGGCTATCCATGAAGCAGGCATTCTTGTCTGGGTCAAGTGAATCAAGACTTCCATCTTTGGACACCATTGTTACAAAGAAATTTGTTTGGAAACTACAAGAACAAAAGAAACCAGAGAAGAGCGATTACAGAAATGATAGCCATCCAAGGCCATTATGCCCTGAGAAGATAAGGAAAGATACCTGGCAGAGAAGGGAAGTATGGGGCAGGGTCAAAAAAATGCCCTTCCCTTCTGAATTCATTCTAATTCTCTTTAAATAATAGATCTCTTTATGATTATTATTAAGCCTCTGTTGCATGAGGCCTCTTATTAACTAATTAATAACCCTCAACATAAAACAAAGTGTTATACCTAAAACTGGCAATCCAAAAAAAGAAGCACCTTATCAACCTTGGTAAATGAGGCATATTCCAGCAAAATTCTGAAACAAATTGATTATTTTCATGACTTAAAAATAAAGCCCGTTTACTTCACGTGTAGGTATTTTCCCATGCAGGCAGTGTAAGTATTTTGTCACAGAGGATAGACATATCAGAGGTATAATGCTGGGCGAAAAGGTGCTCGAAAACGTCGGGGAAAAAAAGTAAGCTGAAAACAGTATTGTTTTTTCCTTATGAGAAAATAGCAAAGAATAAAACAAGCAAGCAAACAAAGGAAGAAAAAGGGAAAATAAAACACAAATACAACACCCTGAGGAGCAAGAGACAGAAAATCGATGTAGACAATAAATAACCCCCTTATCAGAGAATCTATACCCCATCCAAAGAGACCAATTTGGGAAGTGATGGAGAAGATAGGGGAGGCTCAATCACACCAGTTATTGAAAGGAAAAGAGCAGAAAGGAACCTATAAAAGAGACAGGAAGTGTGCACCTGACTCTTCTGTGAAAATGATTACAAGTTGAATCTGCCGGTTTCCATGTTCCCAGGGAGTTTTGGATTTTCTGGGCTTGAGATAAGGTGAAAGAAGAAAAGGCCTTTCCCTTTCCTCTCAGAACCCAGATTCCCTTTCAGCATGACCAGAAATCACCCCAAAATACCTCTCAGAGTTACTGCCCAACTGCCTTCATTCTCAGTCTAATCTTGTATTTTTCCTTCCCCGCCCTACCCTACTGGGACCTGTACTGTTCAGATTGGAAAGGAATGACGGAAGGAAAGAAGTACTGAGATGAGAAACAGGGAGGACTGTATTGGGAGGGAGAGGTGGGGAGATAAGAGGCTCATGTCCTCTAGAGCCCTGCCCCACAACCCTTTGCACCCCATCCCAGTAGTCGTCACCTGTGTTTACGCGTCCATATCCCCTCTAAAGGCAGAGGTCATTCTGTGTAGTTGTCCACTTTATCCTACGTCTTGAATGGGGAATATCCAACATCTTGTAATAGGAGTTTTAAAAAAGTGTACTTTTTAAATCCTACTCAATAGCCAACTATCTCAAAGGGTCTATGCTAATTGACATTGTGGCAGAGTTCAGACCAATGCAAAGAGTATCAAACCAAGGAAAACCTTTTCCTCTCATCTAACTATCCAGAGCTGGGTAATCGCAACATCAACAAGTGCTTGTCGAGGGCCTACTGAGTTACATTAAAGTCCTGGGTGGCATGAAGTACACGTCTCACAGGGTCCGGGTCCTGAAAACTTTACAACAAAATAGAATGAACCAGGCAGTATTGTATATTCAAATTACATAATGGTTCAATTTAAGGGCTAAATTACTCAGAACAAATAATTAATGGACATAAATGCATATGACAAGTTAAGTACATTGTACGTAGAAAGTAAGGGCATACTAAGTTAGAGAGGAAGGTAGAAGTTATTAGATATGACCTGGATTCAAAAGATAATTACAGTGTAGGGAGATGTTTAAGATAAAACTTCTGGATGTCGTTTTTAATACTAGAAGATTAAATAAGGAGACAAGAATAATTTTTAATTAGGTAAATTCCATTCATATTTCTTATAGAATATTAACTTGCACAAGGTATTTTTAGAAATTATGAATTGGAATATATGTAAATATTTTAAATCAGTAGAAGATAAGGTATTATTCATAGGTCATTTAGTCATCTCTTTAAAATTAAAAATTTGAAATCTAATCCCTTTAAAATCTTCCCTACTCTTAAACTACTCTAATTTAGTTTAAAAATTTATTATTAACTAAAATATAATATGTATTCACTCTTAGATAAAAATTAAATTTATATTAATATATTTTTTCTTTTTATACTAGAAACTCATATTTTTAAAAGAAATTGAAGAGAAGGCAGATAATGAAAAGAAATTTTAATCATCCATAATCCTACCACTCAGAGACAGACATTATTAACACTTTGAAATATATTCCCCAGTTTATTTTCTATACAATACACATTTTACTAAAAAGGGATCATATTACATATCTGTCTTTTGCCTCTTTTATTTAACAATTTGTCATGAATATTTTAGGGGAGGAAGAACTACACTCTCTAGGTTCTTCTGGCTGGTCTAAGAATTAAATTGACATGAGACAGAATAAGAGGAAAAAATCAAACAAATTTAATAACATGTATACATGGGAGGTACCTAGGAAATTGAATAACTTGCCAGAATGGCTGAAGCCACCACCTTAAACACCATCTTTAGCTAAAGACAAAGGAGGATGTTGGAGGTAGTGGTTTGGGACTTCAAAGGGGAGGGAGACAATTCACATGGAGAGGGAAAAGCAAATGTTTAGTAAACACATGTTTGCCATGCCTTGTAGAGACAATGGGACATGGGGAGGACTTTGATCAAATGGGCCTTGCTAGGTTCCTCCCTGTCTACCACACATAGTTCATATTATACTATAGTTATCTATGGTGACAGCTCCTTCCTGGGACAGGTCTTCTATCCTGAATTCTTTTAGGAAGTTAGGGGGAAGGTCAAAGTTTCTTCCTGAGTCTTTTGTTACTAAAAATAATCAAGCCAAAGAGACCAGTTTTTGGGTGGCAAACTCTGATCTCCCACATTATCAAATGATATATACTTAAGACCAGTAAAATTTTAAGATTTTTTTTCTTAGAACTTACCTATACAAAATATACTTTCAAATTTGATATATTACTTATTGTTTTTTTTAAGTGGTTCTATTTTTCTTTTCTTCGCTTTACTCCATAGTGCATGAAATAGGTGGAGCCAATAATTTTTAACAGTTATTAAATCACAAGCAGTCTGAGAACCATCTCACAGTGGAAGCAAGTGTGGTGCAGAGAGTCTGTACCAATCGCAGGCACCAGGTCAGAGGATGGCCCCGGACGACAGAGGTCGCTGTACATGAGCTCACGTTCTGGCTCTGGCACTGAGCGGCTGTGTTCTCTTGGGCAAGCCACTCACCACTTCAAGATGTACCGATGAGACGTTAAATATTAAATGACCTCTGAAGCTCCCATGAGTCTACTTAGAGTACAGATATGGGATATTCCAGAAATGGAAATACAGATGAGTATAAATAGGCAAGAATGATATTGGCATCCTCAAATTCCATAGGCCTTGGTTTGAAGACTGCCTCCATTCTACAGTTTTCAAGAAGGTTTGAAGTTGTAATGAAACCTCTACAGGAAATGGCAAACAAAATTTTGGTCAGTGTTCTAGAATCTACTCTTTCCAAAAACATGGTTCCTTTGGAGAATCCATTTTGGCCACCAAAACAAAAACCAATAAAAAATAACCACATCTATTCTCCTATTTCCATATAAATGACTTTTCTTGTTGAACTATAGCTATTTGTCACATTGTAAATAGAAGTCATTTTGTAAATATAAGCAAACACCAGTGATATCTACCCATGTTTTTAGCTTTTAATGGAAAGTGTAAATATAGATTACTCAAAAATGAATAATCATCAAAAATTGAACTCCAAAAAAATTATGAAGATTCATTCTCACCCCATGGGAGTGGGGGTTTAATCAGTATCTGATTAAACAGGTTTTTGCCACTTATAAAATGTTATAGTGTATCAGTAGATGCTAAAAAATAATATTTTATTATGCATTCAATTATAAAGTTGATGATCTCAGATAAATGACCATCAGCATTCTCCAGTAAAAGTTCCAGTAATGACAAAAAAGTTCAATATCTATGGTGTCCAATATGGTAGCTCCTATTGAAATGTAGCTTATACAAATGAGCAACTGATTTTTTTTTGTTTTATTGAATTTTAATCAATTTAAATTTAAATGGCCACATGTGGCTAGTGGCTACCATATTGGACAGTAAGATATAGACTATATTTGGGACAGAAAATTTAAGTTCTATCTCTCTATAGTTAAATATTTCTAAAACATTTAATGAACATTAATGACATTTTTCCTTCTACAAGAAAACAGAAAATGATTTAATTAACTTTACAATTTAAATTATCTGAAAAAATCTCCATAAAGAAAAATTATTAAAATATTAATTAGGTTTAACTTTAGTAAAGCAGATCTTCATAAATCATACTTTTAAAATAGAAATATATAAACTCATACTTTTGTTCTAAAGCACTTTTTAAAAACAGCAAAATTATGGCAAATCTGAAGAAATGTTAGCAACAGAAAGTATACACATTCTTTACAGCTTCAGAGCATTTAACTACAAGTTATTTTTTTCCCAAAATATGACTATCTAAATATTAACAAGTTATGAGAAAGGTTCAGGCAAGGTACTGGGGGTTTTTAACTTCTCATTCATTATAACACATTTATATTAAAAATAAATGGAATTAAATATAGAACTTGAGTTAAAATAACAATTAACAAATAGTTAGCATTTAAATTCTTTTTAAAATCTAGAATTCCTATGACTTTAAAGCAATTATAAACCACAATTTTCATAGATCTTTTAAAATTATGGTTATTACAATATTTATTGACTCTCACTTGAGTTTTTAAATTACATAAAAATATACAACTGTTAATGTGCTTAAGGAAGCATACACTGTACCCCATAATATAGAACAAGCTGGAAGAATGTCAAAATCTCCAGGAAAACAAACCATGAAAACTTATATATATTTAACAGTGAATTAATTAGAGGAAAACTGACAGTTTTTTGCTCTCGTTCTTCCAGCTCACCTCCATTAAGAAGAGTGAAGCCAGCATTCCAAAGGCCCTCTGAAAAGAGATAGGGGGGGTGGTCTTGGTGGGTGATGGATGGGAGATGGAGTTTGGAGCACACCACAAGAGCAGAGAATAAACTAGAGGGATTTCTCCCTGGTACTAGGGCCAGATGAAGACCTTTGGAGACTTGAAGCACTGAAAAGATTTAAATATCTCTACCCACCCATCCATGAAAATAAAACAACGTGGTAAAATAGAAACATTACAGTGATACCGGCTCAACATGACGTTGATATAAGGGAAGCCATATTGTAGAAAAAAAATCCTGTTGTAACTTTGAATGACCTCTGATTAACTAACCCAGACATGCTCTGTAGATTTTACGGCCCCTCCCAGCTGCTATAGTTGATAACTTGGTTTTTTTGGGTTCCTTTGGAATGTGATGACCCCTAGGCAGAGAGTCTATGCTAATAGCCATCATCAGTGACAACTGAAAGATCAGGGTAGAGGGCGTTGCTCCAGTCTCTGATGCATATCCAGTAAAACAAAAGACTATCAGGACCTAAGACCAGATGTCTGCTCCCACCTAGAGACTAGATGTCTCCCCCACCCGGAGACCAGCCCCTATATAATTGGCCTGTAGGCTTTGTTCTGTAAGATGGTTCTTCATACATTAGTCCTCCATCTTCCCCCTTGCTAGAAAGCTGTAATAAATTCCCTTCTCTCCTACCTCCTTGACTCTTGATGATTGGCATGTCTTGTGGTGAGCAGATGATCCCCCTTGGGTAGTAACAACAGTTCTACTGAGAATATATTTCTTAATTGCAAAATCCTGGATAAGTTCAGCAAGGTTAGACTTGTCTCATATTTTTGTGCTTGTTTGTTAGATACACAAAGAGCAGGTTCTGATGACTTACGCCAGATGACTTAACCAGCACTGTACAGATACAGATACCGTCTCCCAGACAACGATGCCAGAAATACAATTGCATCTCTGATGATACGATCTATGGAAACCTGGTGCCGATCACAAAACACTGTGGTGATGGAAGATAAAAGAAAGTTCCTAGAGCCCAAGCTTGGGAGAATGCTGTCCATTTCAAGATTTCAAGCAGGCTTGGACAGAAAGCTTATCAAAGGTAAACTGGACACCAGCCCCCCACCAGATGTTTCTCTCCGCCTAAAACTCAAGGAATCTTAATTTGATCTAGGAAGTGAGGTAAAGGAGTCCCAACAATGATTATAAATTATATAATCCAGTATAGGTGAAGGGAGATCTCTCACCCTACTGAGATATCATTGGGTGAGCTTAAATATTTTAAGAGAAATGACAGAAAGAGAGTACTTTCATGTTTAATGCCTAAATGCTTGTCAAATACAGTAAGAGAAAGCAAGAAGTGAAGATAATGATGCTAAAAATCCAAAAGATAAGTAGTTGGGAAAATGGTAATTCTTCTTTTTGATCCCTCATCAGCTGACTCATTACCTAGGGGGTTTTGTAATGTTGATCCCCTGAGAGAGAGCCACGCACTGAGAATATATGTTAGTAATGAGTGAAAAATCCAGCAGATGGAAAGAAATCACAGGGAAGGAAGTAAGGATTTTCACTTTGCACAAACTACAAAACATAAGGTAAGATATTTTCCCAAGAGAAAGCAAAAGTTGGATTGGCTTGGTTAATCATATTTTACACTATAGGAGTGGAAATTGTTATAGTAACAAAAAATGAAATTAGGACACTGTCATTCCTCACGACACAAGTATTAGGTCACACTTAAGATATCCGAGAGATCTGGTTAATTTAGGGAAAGTCTCATGACTTTTCTACGTGTTTGTAGCCTGGCAATAGTCTTTCTATTGCCAAAATATCTGCCTTAATGGCCAAGAAATAAAAACCATTCTGGAAGCAATAGACATATTCAAGTGGTTAGCCATGATTGAATGAGTTTATCAAGAAACACAAAAATCCATCAAAACTACTAAGAGCACTGCTTCCACCAAAGAATCTGGCTAATTAATACACTAGGGAATAGAGATACAATATCACAATTACAGGACACCCTACAATTGGTAGAAGCACGTCCATAGGTAACTAATTTCATTTTAGCCATTCAACAGATAGGTTCACTTTAGCCATTAGCAGTAAATTAACTAGGGGAGAGTTATGAGAATTACAGGAGAGTGAAAGTTCTCAAAGAGCAAAATTGATGGGCAGTAAAATGAAGCGTTTTTAGGATCTTACCAAGAAACCGGTTCTAAACTCCAAAATTAACCCATAAAGGGGAAATAAGTGGGGAGCAAGATTTTGAAATACAATTCCCCAAAGCAAAATAAATAAAGCTGAAGATGGTCTGAAATACCCCAACTTGAGAATACTACACCAGAGTTGACAGAGTATTCTGAAACATAGATGCCAGATAAAATATTTTAAGACACATATGAACTTGAGGTATAATTACTTTATCAAATAAAATTAATATCTAAAGCATGTTCTTATCAGATAGATAACTTTAAAAACTTTCATATTTAACACTTCCAGTTCTAGCCATGACAGAACAATTGGCGTTGGCATTGGGCTTACTATTCAACTTAAACAATTATAAATATGCAAAACAGCCATTTAAACTAATTATACAACAGACATCCCAGGTCTGTGATCCTTGAGAAAAGGGACACACAGGAGATGAGCTCTAAACTGTATCATAGAAAAGTAGCCTGACCAAAAAAGCAGTGTTCTTGCTGGGTAGGGGAAACAAATATCAGAGTTAAGGGCTGCTGAGGCAACAGAAACTTCTGGGACAAGACACTGTAGAAAAGTGAACTGTGCAGAGAAAGCTCTCCAGATGTCTGCAGAGACGCCTGTTTGAGTCTTTGGGCCGACACTAACCTGTATATATTCAGGGTGAGACTCTATGAGGCATGGTGAAAACAGCACTGGGGCCTGTGAGCTGAGTGATGGACCCAGAGGTCACATAACACTGAGAGACACTGAGGTTCTAATAATCTAGAACAAGTGGCTTCACTGAACTCCACGTGCATTCAACTGAGACTCCAGAAACATCATACTTTAAAAATAGTAATATTTTGGCTCTAGATTATGGAATACTCTAGACCTACCCAAACACAAGCTTCACAGAATAAAACTTATCAGCTAGGAAATTGATGCCAGAAAAAAACCCAACACTCTATAAAAGATCACAAAATATAGGCTCTCAACAAAGTAGCATTTACAATGTCCAGCATAAAATCAAAATTACTAGGCAGGTAAAGAAACAGGAAAATGTGACACATAATCAGAGAAAAATGTATATCATAAAACAACCAAAGATGGCATAAATATTGGAATTAACAAATATTTTAAGATATTAGATATGTATTCAAGGACTTAAAGGAAAATATGGACATAATAAATAAAAGAAAATCTCAGGAGAGAAATAAAAATTTATGAAGAACAAAATGGCAATTCCATATTTGAAAATTCCAATACCTTAAATGAGAAAATAATACTGGATCTACTTTACAGCAGATCGGACACTACAGAAGAAAAGATAGAGTAATAGAACCTATCCATACAGCAATACAGAGAAAAAAAGATAGAGTAATAGAATCTATCTGTACAGTAACACACAGAAAGTAAAATAGAGTCTCAGAGACATCTGGGACGATATCAAGGGGTCTATCATACATATGATCAGAGTCCCAGAAACAGAAGCAAGAAAATGGAGGAGAAAAAATATTTGAAGAATTAATCTTTGAAAAAATTCCAAACTCGATGAAAACTATAAATGCACAAATCCAAGAAGCTCAACAAAACCCAAGCAAAATAAACACAGATAAAACAACACCAAAGCATATCACAATCAAATTACTGAAAACCACTGATGAAGAGAGAATCTTAAAAGTAGCCAAAGAAAGGAAAAGCTATATTACACAGAGGGGGAAATGATGAGTCACCTTCTACTTCTCATGGGAAACAACGCACAACAGAAGTCAATGGAATGATGGATTTAAAGTGCTGAAAGAAAATAAATGTCAACATAGACGTCTATGATAAATAAAGGTAAAATAAAGACTTTTTCAGACAAACAAAATAGAGTGAATTTGTTGCCAGCAGACTTTCACTTTAAGAAGTGTTAAGGGAAATTCTCCAGAAGAATTTCTGAATTCTTGGAAATTCTCCAGAAGAACAAAACACCAAATGAAAAATCAGATCTATACAAAAGAATGAAAAGCACTAGAAATTGGAAGTATGTGGTTAAACATAAAAGACTTTTTTTAATTGTAATTTTTTTTTTTTTTGCTGAGGACGACTTGCCCTGAGCCAATATCTGTGCTAATCTTCCTCTATTTTGTATGTGGGTTGTTGCCACAGCATGGCCGCCAGTAAGTGGTGAAGGTCCATGTCCAGGAACTGAACCCAGGCCACCAAAGTGGAGTGTGCCCAACTTAACCACTAGGCCACGAGTCCGGCTCCTATAAATTTTTTAAATGATAATCCACTGTTTAAATCAAAACTAATAACAATGTATTTTGGGGGTTATGACATATGTAGAAGTAAAATATATGGCAACAACAGCATAATAAATAGTAGAAAGAATTAGAAATTGTGATAGGCAGAATTATAAAAATATAGGTTTCCTGTCCTAATCTCCAGGATAAGATTGTGAAAATGATAAGATGTCACACCCATGACTAGCTTGTGTTACCCAGCAAAAGGTATTGTGTAGGTGTAATTAAGGTTACTAATCCACTGACCTTAAAATAAAGAGATTATCTGGATGGGCCTGTGCTAATCATATAAGCTTTTTAAAAGTAGAGTTTTCTCAAACTTCCTCAGAAGGAGTCAAAGACGTTTGAAGCAGGAGAAGTGTTGGATCCACTACTGCGGGCTGTAGACTGGAGGCAGTCACATGACAAAGAATGTGGGAGGTCTTGGAAACCGAGAGCAACCCTCAGCTGACAGCCAGTAAGGAAACACGAGCCCCCGTGCTGTAACTGCACAGAACTGAATTTTCCCAACAATCTGAATGAGATTGAAAGTCCATCCTTTCCTGGAGCTCCCAGATAAGAGCTCAGCCAGGCCCGCACCTTGATTTCAGCCCTGTGACAACAGAGCACAGGTCCCAGTTGAATCACCTTGGACTTCTGATATGCAGAACTGTGCACAAATAAAGGGGTGTTGTTTTAAAACACTAAGTTTGTGGTGATTTGTTAAGCAGCAATTGAAAACTAATACAGAGGAGTCAAGATGGCGGTGTAGGCAGACTCGGAACTCACCTCCTCCCGTGGACACAGCCAATTTACAACTACTCGTGGAAAAATTACCCCTGAGACAGAACTGAAAACTGGATAAGAGGAACTCCTGCAACAACGGACAATCCTAGCTGGGGTAGAAGAGGCAGAGACTCCCTTCTGGAGAGGAAAAACGCCGCCTTCACAAGCCGCCAGCTTCACGGCCGCCGGGAGCAGCTCACAGGTACGCACCCTCCCTGGAGGCGGGGGGGCCCTGAGCCGGGGAGTGCCCCCGCTGTGGGCATTTTGTGGACCCAGCAAAATCGAGACCAGCGGCATAATATCTGACTTTGCCTGCTACTAAAGCATTGGGGAGGACCCCCAGAAAACCCGGTTCACAAAGAAACTAAAACTGGCTCTTAAAGGGCCCGCGCACAAACTCACCCGTTCCAGAAAGCATCCTAAAATCACCAGAAAGAAAGGTGCACAGTGCTTTGGTGACAAGAGACTCACCTAATAGGCACTGAGAGCATCTCGGTGAGGGGTGAGACCTCTCCAGGGACTGGGACATTGGCGGTGGCCATTGTTGTGGCCTGGTGTGAGCGTGCTGACACAGACGCCATTGGAGTTCTCCCTGAGGCCTGCTAGCCAAGGGTCTGCTCCACCCACTAGAGCACCGATTTAATCCAGCTCAGCCAGGGCAGGCAGCCCACCCTAGAGACTGGCCCCACCCAACAACAAGCCCTCAGGCAACGTGTGGGCCTGCATAGATTGGTGACTGGATTCTCTGCAGCCTGGCAACTGAGCCGACTTGAGCGGGCAGGGTGTGCACAAGGAGCGGGTGGAGAGTGTGGGGTGGTGGCGGAGTGTGTGGGGCTCCCGCCGTGGAGAGACTGGGTCCTCTTGGGGAGGTCGGGGCGCTCACACGGGGCAGGACTGTGTTGGCAGTGGTGTGGACCTGTGGGCAACAGGGCTTGTCAGCTGCAGAAGACTTGTGCTTCTCAAAGACCCACATAGAAGGTTTGCCCCACCTTCCAAAGCCTGAAACAAGTGGGTGCTCCTGTGCCTGAGGCCAGCCCCACCCAGCTGCAATCCTCAGAGAGCTGACAAGAGACCTAATAGGCTAGAGGCTTACAGCAATTGTAAGGCCCTGAGCCTAACAACTTGCCACGCTGGGGGCCTACTCAGTTAAAAGAAATACTGCAACACAAATGTGGTATTAGAACTTACAGCCAACCGTGCTGGGGCTCCCCACACCTGATAAAGAGACGGAAGGGCCCACAACAACTACAAGCAGCTGAGCATAACAACAGCTGGCCAGGAGCATAACTCAGCCTCCCTGGGTGCCTATAGGGAGAGCTAACAGGCCACAATAGAAGGACACACGTAGCCCACATAGGGGTTACCCCTGGAACATTGAGAACTGAAGGAAGCACACTGGAAGCCACCTAAGGCATCACTTACATAAGGTCACCTATCCAAGAGCAGGAGATGTAGCTGACCTACCTAATACGTAGAAACAAGCACAGGGAAAGAGGCAAAATGAGGAGGCAAAAGAATACATTCCAAGTAAGGGAACACGACAAAACCCCAGAAAAGGAACTAAGTGAAACAGAAATGAGCAAGCTACCTGACAGAGAGTTCAAACTAAGAGTGTTAAGGATGCTCACTGATCTGGGGAGAAGAATAGATGAACTCAGTGAGAATGTCAACAAAGAAATGGAAGATATAAAAAAGAACCAATCAGAAATGAAGAATACAATACTGGAAATGAAAAATTCATTAGAGGGACTCAAAAGCAGAGTAGAGGATACAGAAGAACGGATCTGTGAGCTAGAAGAAAGACTAGAAGAAATTACCCAAGGTGAACAGGTAAAAGAGAAAAGAATTAAAAAGAGTGAGGACAGTCTATGGGACCTCTGGGACAACATCAAGCGCACTAACATCCGTGTTATAGGTGTCCTGGAAGGAGAAGAGCGAGACAAGGGGGCAGAGAATCTATTTCAAGAAATAATAGATGAAAACTTCCCAAACCTAAGGAAGGAAACAGACATCCAGGTACAGGAAGCACAGAGAGCCCCAAACAGGATAAACCCAAAGAGGCCCACACCAAGACACATCATAATCAAAATGTCCAGAATTAAAGATAAAGAGAGAATCCTAAAAGCCGCAAGAGAATGTCAAGTTACATATAAAGGAAACCCCATAAGGCTATCAGCTGACTTCTCAGCAGAAACCTTACAGGCTAGAAGAGAATGGCACGATATATTTAAAGTGCTAAAAGGAAAAAACTTACAGCCAAGAATACTCTACCCAGCAAGGTTATCATTCAAAATGGAAGGAGAGATCAAAATTTTCCCAGATAAGCAAAAATTAAAGGAGTTTGTCACCAAGAAACCAGTGCTATAAGAAATGTTAAAGGGACTGATTTAAGGGGAAAAGAGAAGACCATAAATAGGAAAAATTATTTATTTCCATGATTAGAACGTAATGGATACAAATGTACAAAAAAGAGGTTAGATATGATATCAAAAACATAAAAGGAGGGAGGAGGGGAGTTAAAGAGTACAGCTTTCAGACAGAGGTCAAACTAAAGTGACCATCAATTCTGTATAGAAGAAGTAAGGAACAGAGAAGGACTACTAAAACACTGAGAAAAAAAAAAAAGTTAAAAAATGGCAGTAAGTACATACTTATCAATAGCTACTTTAAATGTCAATGGACTAAATGCTCCAATTAAAAGGCATAGGGTGGCTGACTGGATAAAAAAACAAGACCCATATATATGCTGCATACAAGAGACACACTTCAGACCTAAAGACACTCACAAACTGAAAGTGAAGGGATGGAAAAAGATACTCCACGCAAATAGCAATGAAAAGAAAGCTGGGGTAGCAGTACTCATATCAGACAAAATAGACTTTAAAACAAAAACTGTAAAAAGAGACAAAGAAGGGAATTACATAATGATCAAGGGAACAATCCAACAAGAGGATATAACACTTGTAAATATCTATGCACCCAATGTAGGTGCACCTAAATATATAAAGCAATTATTAACAGACATAAAAACAGAAATAGACAGTAACACAATAATAGTAGGGGACTTTAACACTCCACTTACACCAAGGGATAGATCATCCAAACAGAAGATCAATAAGGAAACATTGGCCTTAAACGACACACTAGAACAGATGGACCTAGTAGATATATACAGAGCATTCCATCCAAAAACCGAAGAATACACGTTCTTTTCAAATGCACATGGGACATTCTCCAGGATTGATCACATATTAGGCCACAAAACAAGTCTCCATAAATTTAAGAAGATTGAAATAATACCAAGCATCTTTTCTGACCACAACGGTATGAAACTAGAAATCAACTATAGGAAGAAAATCAGAAAAGCCACAAACACATGGAGATTAAACAAAATGCTACTGAACAACAACTGGGGTAACGAAGAAATCAAAGAAGAAATCAAAAAATACCTGGAGACAAATGAAAATGAAAATACGACATGCCAGAATTTATGGGATACAGCAAAAGCGGTTCTAAGAGGGAAGTTTATAGCAATACAGGCCTATCTCAACAAACAAGAAAAATCTCAAATAAACAATCTAACAATGCACCTAAAGGAACTGGAAAAAGAAGAACAAACCAAGCCCAAAATCAGTAGAGGAAGGGAAATAATAAAAATCAGAGCAGAAATAAATGAAATAGAGACTAAAAAAACAATAGAAAAAATTAATAAAACCAAGAGCTGGTTCTTTGAAAAGATCAACAAAATAGACAAACCTTTAGCTAGACTCACCAAGAAAAAAAGAGAGAAGGCACAAATAAGTAAAATCAGAAATGAAAGAGGAGAGGTTACAACAGACACCACAGAAATACAAAAGATTATAAGAGAATACTATGAAAAGCTATATGCCAACCAATTTGACAATCTGGAAGAAATGGATAAATTCTTAGAATCATACAACCTTCCAAAACTGGATCAAGAAGAAGTAGAGAATTTGAATAAACCAATCACCAGTAAGGAGATCGAAACAGTAATCAAAAACCTCCCCAAAAATAAAAGTCCAGGACCAGACGGCTTCCCTGGTGAATTCTACCAAATGTTCAAAGAAGACTTAATACCTATCCTTCTCAAACTCTTCCAAAAAATTGAGGAGGGTGGGAAGCTCCCTAACTCATTCTACGAAGCCGACATTACCCTGATACCAAAACCAGACAAGGACAACACAAAAAAAGAAAATTACAGGCCAATATCACTGATGAACATCGATGTGAAAATCCTCAACAAAATACTAGCAAATCGCATACAACAATACATTAAAAAGATTATACACCATGATCAAGTGGGATTTATTCCAGGTATGCAGGGATGGTTTAACATTCGCAAATCAATCAACGTAATACACCACAGTAATAAAATGAAGAACAAAAATCACATGATCATCTCAATAGATGCAGAGAAAGCATTTGACAAGATACAGCATCCATTTATGATAAAAACTCTGAATAAAATGGGTATAGAAGGAAAGTACCTCAACATAATAAAGACCATATATGAGAAACCCACAGCTAATATCATCCTCAATGGTGAAAAACTGAAAGCCATCCCTCTAAGAACAGGAACCAGACAAGGATGCCCACTGTCACCACTCCTATTTAACATAGTATTGGAAGTCCTAGCCAGAGCAATCAGGCAAGAGAAAGAAATAAAAGGGATCCAAATTGGAAAGGAAGAAGTGAAACTGTCACTATTTGCAGATGACATGATTTTATATATAGAAAACCCTAAAGAATCCACCAGAAAACTTTTAGAAGTAATAAACGAATATGGTAAAGTTGCAGGATACAAAATCAACATACAAAAATCAGTTGCATTTCTGTACACTAACAACGATGTAGCAGAAAGAGAAATTAAGAGTACCATCCCATTTACAATTGCAACAAAAAGAATAAAATACCTAGGAATAAACTTAACCAAAGAAGTGAAAGAGCTGTACACCGAAAACTATAAAACATTTCTGAAAGAAATTGAAGAAGACACAAAGAAATGGAAAGATATTCCGTGCTCTTGGATTGGAAGAATTAACATAGTTAAGATGTCCATACTTCCTAAAGCCATCTATAGATTCAATGCAATCCCTATCAAAGTTCCAACAACATTTTTCACAGAAATAGAACAAAGAATCCTAAAATTTATATGGAGCAACAAAAGACCCCGAATAGCTAAAGGAATCCTGAGAAAAAAGAACAAAGCTGGAGTTATCACACTCCCTGATTTCAAAATATACTACAAAGCTATAGTAACCAAAACAGCATGGTACTGGCACAAAAACAGACACACAGATCAATGGAATAGAATCGAAAGCCCAGAAATAAACCCACACATCTATGGACAGCTAATCTTTGACAAAGGAGCCAAGAACATACAATGGGGAAAAGAAAGTCTCTTCAACAAATGGTGTTGGGAAAACTGGATAGCCACATGCAAAAAAATGAAAGTAGACCCTTACCTTACACCATGCACAAAAATTAACTCCAAATGGATTAAAGACTTGAATGTAAGACCTGAAACTATTAAACTTCTAGAAGAAAACATAGGCAGTACGCTCTTCCACATCGGTCTTAGCAACATCTTTTCAAACACCACATCTGACCGGGCAAGAGAAACAATAGAAAAAATAAACAAATGGGACTACATCAAACTAAAAGCTTCTGCACAGCAAAGGAAACCATCAACAAAACGAAAAGACAACCTAACAATTGGGAGAAGATATTTGCAAACCATACATCTGATAAGGGCTTAATCTCCAAAATATATAAAGAACTCACGCATCTCAACAACAAAAAAAACTACCAACCCAATTAAAAAATGGGCAAAAGACCTGAACAGACATTTCTCCAAAGAAGATATACAGATGGCCAACAGACACATGAAAAGATGTTCAAAATCACTAACTATCAGGGAAATGCAAATCAAAACTACAATGAGATATCACCTCACGCCCGTCAGAATGGCTATAATTAACAAGACAGGAAACAATATGTGTTGGAGAGGATGTGGAGAAAAGGGAACTCTCATACACTGCTGGTGGGAGTGCAAACTGGTGCAGCCACTATGGAAAACAGTATGGAGATTCCTCAAAAAATCAAGGGTAGAACTACCGTATGATCCAGCTATTCCACTGTTGGGTATTTATCCAAAGAACTTGAAAACACCAATTTGCAAAGGTACATGCACCCCTGTGTTCATTGCAGCATTATTCACAATAGCCAAGACTTGGAAGCAACCTAAGTGCCCATCAAGGGACGAATGGATAAAGAAGATGTGGTATATATACACAATGGAATACTACTCAGCCATAAGAAACGATGAAATCCAGGCATTTGTGACAACATGGATGGACATTGAGGGTATAATGCAAAGTGAAATAAGTCAGAGGGAGAAGGTCAAATACCGTATGATTTCCTTCATTAAGTAGTAGATAATAACAACAATAAACAAACACATAGGGACAGAGATTGGATTGGTGGTTACCAGAGGGGAAGGGGGGAGGGAGGAGGGTGAAAGGGATAATTTGGTACATGCGTGTGGTGATGGGTTGTAATTAGTATTTTGGTGGTGAACATGATGTAGTCCATGCAGAAATAGAAGTACAATGATGTACACCTTAAATTTTTACAATGTTATAAACCAATTAAAAAATATATATATATAAAAAAAAAAGAAAACTAATACAGAATGTGCTTTGTAAATTTCTTTCATTATACATGAAATAAGATTATTTGAAGATAACTTAAGTCATATTATTTGTGATAAGTTAAATGTGCATGTTGTAAACCAATCACCAGAAAAAAATAGAATGATGTACTTAGCAATCCAATAGTTCAGATAAAATGGGACACTAAGTATCCTCAGTGAATTCAAAGGAATGTTTTGAGCCTTCTCAGATGGCAGCAGGCACTTTGCAACCCCTGTCTTAGGACAGAGAACAGTGCCTGGCGTATAACGGGCAGTCTCTAAACATTTATGAAATGGATGAATGAAAGAACGTATAAATGAATGGTTGAGTCCATGAGCTAAGTAATAAAAATCCATTAGTAGTTCTAGAACCAAAAATATCTAGATAAAGCCATGTTTTAGCCCATTAGCAATTTAAAGAATAATCAGAAGGGAAATCACCACTTAAGCAGAGAAACCAGCAAAGATTTAGGCTATTATTATTTATAAGCAATCTGGTTCTCAAATGAATTTAAGGCACTTGAGAATAGTTAAAAGTCTGCTCCAATAATCCACATGTGTAATGGCTGTGAAAAAAAGATAAAAAATCAAGTATATTATATGTAAATGTAGAAGGATCCATAATAAATAAAAAGAAAACATATACAAACATTCCCTGCTTTTAGAGACAGGATATACGTGTTCTGAGACTAGCATTGTTCACACTGGTTTTTTGTCATCACACTACACACAGCAGGAAGAATGTCTGTACACTTGCAAAAGTTGCAAATCTAATTATAATATGCAAGGTCAAATAGCAGCCCAGAAATAGAAACCGAGATTTGAAGAAAATGCTTGTATCTTCAACTAATGCATAGTTCATGAGATGAAGCAGCTTCTTAGCCGAATCAGCTAGAGTTTTATAAACTCCACATTGCTCATATTTGACCACGTGTAACACAAAGTTTCCAAACATCATAATCACTAATAAAGGGTAGGGCAAAGGAACAAATGTATCCTAAGTGCCTGTTTTGGAGAGGAGAGGACATCACTAGAGACCCTATTGAAGTGTAGCATGTATACTCTGCTCCCTTTGGGAGAATTCCTGGTACAGGGTGCTGTTCACGGGAATGCAGACTAATGCACGTGGGGTCCTGGCAGTGCTCTAGTTTATTCTGGATGCTACTTCCTGAGATGTTTCAATTACTCTGTAATCTGAATCCTAAACCTGCAAAGAATTGTGAAAACTGTTGTGGCTGATCATATGTCCACACACTTCGTATAAGAATCTAAAATGTCTCAAGTTAACATTACTGAAACAAGGAGTCTTTCCTTTCTATCACTTCACATAACCATACCTTTACACAGACCTACGGGAAAATGCAAGGTAGTGTGGCTTTCTGTGTTTACTTGAGCTTTGTCTGCCTCAGAACCAGCGAATCTGAATCATTAATTAACAAATACGTGCTGGATGTTTTACTGAAAAACAAAGCGACTTGATTAAATGAAAGCTTTTGAACCAAACACAAGAGAAGTGCATCCTTTTTTAAATTAGTTGTTCTAAAACACCTCTTTCTCTGAGGCTATTGTATTGGGAAAATGTGCACAATCCTTAACGAGACCCTACATAATTCACACTAATTAAACATGTAGTTTATGGGTTTGAAGCCAGGACATCGAGTTATAAATTATGTGGTTTAAAAGCTGCATTCATGTTTTCTAGTAATTGGAAACAAAAGAGAGGCTGCTTAGCAGTTGTTTGATCCAGCAGACACAAACTAAATTTGTGGTCACTTTAAATATTTAGCTAGTGGCTTTACTTTTTTAAGAGGCTATTTGCCTAACATGAAAAAGGGAAGTAAATTTAGAAACACCACCACCAAGCTTCGTTTGGCTTGAAATGTAAGAATCACACAGTAAGTAATATACACAGTAATTTAATCCTCAACTGTGTGCCGGGTATCATGTGATACACGAGGACAATAAGATGAAGAAGGCATGCTTCCTTCTCCCAGTTACCTCGGCTCTAAAGAGAGAGAGGAAGAGCCGTGTACATCAGTCAGCTCAGGGAGCACGCGAGGTGCTCTGACGGATGGCCTGAGGGATGACTTCATAAAGAATAAAACATGTGAGCTGGGGCCTGAAATGTAATTTAAATTACCTGTTTTACAAGCAAAGAAAACTTAGCGAGCAAAAGGAGCATTATGCGAAGCAGTGAGGCCTGTCTGGAGCAGCACAGAGGATGGGTAAGCGAGGAAACACTGGAGAGACCACATTTGAGGAGGCTGAATCAGTAAATAGACAGAGGTCAGAACACAGAAGGCCTTGCCAAGGATTTGAGACTTTCTCCTGAGGGGAAATGGGAAATCAGCCAAGATTTTTAAACGGTTGAGCTTAAGTGATCAGAGTCATGTCTTAGAGAGACTATCATCACAGCAGACCTGGGAAATGAGAGACCACAGGACCAAAAAAATGAAGTGAGATGAAATTAAAGGCCAATTAAAAGATTTATTGCTGTAGTCCAGATAAGAGTTGATAGGGGCCTGAAAAAATGCAATAATTGTGAGGATAAGATGGGAGAGAAAGTTTTAAATTATGTTCAGTAAAGAACATTTCTAAGATTTTTGCATTAATTGTGAGGTTCCTATAAATTCCTAAATGTGTAGTATTTATTGCATAATCATTGAAAGTAGACTTTATTAACACAAATGGGCTTAATATTAAATAATAACTATGTTAATGTATAATGCTTTGGGACAAACCTATTAAATATTTAAGATTAAATATTAAATTTGATAACTTTCTCACAAAAATTTACTTTCTCTGATCAGTTAATTCCAACTCTATATACAAACCTTAATAAGATTCAGACTCGCCTTACTCATCTTCTAATCATTTAACCACTACACATTTGCTACTATGCTAGAGAGCAGAGAAAACAGCACAGTGGTATCCAAACACTCCACCTTCAGCTATCATGCAGGTGGCTCATTCTTACGTGTTTTACACTTACCAAGGTACTTCCCAAACATCATTTAATTTAATCATCATAACAACCCTCAGAAGTAGACATTACAGATATTTTTTTAAATGGACACTCAGAAAATACGTAACTTGTTCAAAGTCACACAGCTAATAAATAAAAGTCAGTCCTGGAACTCAAACCCAAATCAGCTTGTTGCAGTGAAGTAGCCAGCATTCACTGAGATCTCGTTGGGGGTTAGACATTGTAAAGTGCTTTAGTCATATTGTTTTAATCCTCACAAAACCCCTTTCAAGTATATACTAGTATGCTTATCCCTACTTTACGTAAAAAGAAAAAGAGGAACAAAAAGTCGTGTAAATTGCCTCAAGTCACCCAATCAGTAACTAGCAAGGTTTCAGACCCTGGCCCTTGAAGTCGAGGCCACACTCTTTACAACTAAGCTGGCCTAACCACAACTACTTGCATTCCTCTACCCTATATCAAAAGAAAACTGACTACTTAGTAATCTAAACCCAGACATTATGTTGATTATCCTCCCAGATCTTTAGCTAAACTGTAGGTTCTTGCATTCCTTTCTAGTGCCTACAAGTTAACACACAAGCATTGTCTATACATTTTCCAGCCTGACACCATAGCTTAACTTTTTTCTAGTAAAAGAGAATTTGTCTGATAGTCATTTTAATGACCTATTCCAAGCCTCTCTTGCTCCTGCCTAGTTAATCAATAAAATAACTTATGGTCTGTATCCAGCAGTTTCCACAGCAATCATTACACAGTATCAGATAATTGTGATCTTATACTACTTTCTGCAAAGAGGTCGAAACTTCTAAATAGAAGCCTATCAGTATCAAACATTTAAAAACACATTTAAGTAGACTATCACAAGATTTTAAAAGAGAGATATTAATGGTTTTCTCACAGGAATTTTCAAAATATCAGGGCATCAAAACATATAAAAAGTAATAGCGTCAATGCCTAAAAATTTAGAAACTTCTCCCTCTTTAATTATGAGATTTTTCAAAATGCCAATATGCAAGAGGAACACAGAACACCTCCTATCTCCCTGCTCTCCTGCACCCTTTCTTTCCTGTGGTTAATAGTGAGAAGTAAGTTCCTTCTCATTTCATATATTTCTATATACACATTTATTTCAAGACAGTTTTAGAAATTCAAGAGATGTCAGAGGTAGACAAAGGGGTTGAACCGTGCTTTATGGATTCCAGAGAATCATAAAGAGCTCTGCCTGCTTGGACCCCGTGGCAGAATGGAGGATGGTCTTCCAACTGGAGCCCCTGAGGTGGATGTTGATTTTGGCTGATATTTCTGCTTTTGTGCATCCCCTGTACTTTCTTCTCTTAATCTTTTGCAAATAGCTCTCTGGATAGAGGGAACCATGACCATAGCATCATGAAAGAAGATGAGCAATCTGAAGAAAGACAAGAAGGTGAAGAAGAACGAAGAAACTAGCCCTGGTTAGAGTTGAAATGTCTCTCTGCAGGGTGTGCAGCATGATGTTCCAAGGCAGACTCCAGCTCTTTCGAGTTGGTTGTGTCTAACGTATGACATTGAGATATCCATCTGTTAAAGATATCAACTTGGCAAAAATACTGAGGAAACTGTAAAAAATAGGTTGTTTTCTTTTATACATCCCTTCTATTGTGAATTGTTTTCAACCTAAAATATGAACTTTGAAAATAAAACACATGTTTTGTCACAGATAAAAATATGTGGTGGTGCAACATGCTGCCAGTGCCCTCAGGCCCCCTTCCAGCTCCATGATCTTGGGTAATTTCCTTCAAGTCCGAATCCTCACTACTTTACATGGAAAATAGGAATAACATAAATAATGATATTAGACAATGCACATAAAGACCTTGACACGTAGGAAATCCTCAATACAGGTTAGGAAGAAGAAGAGGAGAAAAAACAAGGTAGAATGATTGTAGTTATACTTTCTTTTAGATCCCAGGTAAGAAAGGATAGAAGCATTTTGGATACCCAATTCTGATTGAGAATGTTAGAAGACAATATAATGTTTTTCAATTCAAAAACTTAAGGATTAAAGTTTGATCACTTTTTTTTGGGGGGGGTGGGTAAGGAAGATTGGCCTTGAGCCAATCTGTGCCCATCTCCCTCTATTTTGTGTGTGGGACGCCGCCGCAGCATGGCTTGATGAGCGGTGCGTAGGTTGACACCCGAGATCTGAATTCGTGAACCCCAGGCTGCCGAAGTGGAGCCCGTGAAATTAACTGCTAAGCCACTGGGCTAGCCCCAAAGTTTGGTCACTTTTTTAAGATGGAAAAGATAATGGGAGAACTAAACATTGACATAAAGAAACTTTATTTGGAGTCAGATAAACTGATAAGTTTTTCAAATAATACATATTATATAATTAGAAGAGAAAAAATCAAGAGCAACGTGATGAACTATTTTAAAATGTAAACACTAGAAAAAGCAGATTTTTAAAGGATGCCAAAATGGCATATAAAGAGAAAAAGTGTTCATTTAAATATGACTAGTGCAATGACAAAAAGAAAATATATGAAAGTGAAGATTTATCTGTTATAAAACAGAGTGAGAAACTCAAAAGTTGTATGAAAAATTTGCCTGAATTCTGAAAGTAAATATTTTAAAAAAGAGAAAGTAGGCAGCTCTTGATGATTTAATAAAATATCCTCAAAATCCAAGGTTACAGGAAGGATAGTAGACTAATCAAAAAGGATTATTGTGAAAAACAATGGCAAGTGTGTTAAATGATGAATTTTTAGAAGATGCTTCAACCTGGAAATTTACCATCCTTTTGAAGCCTTTTTCTGACTCACTGGTCTTAGTTTTTAATAAAATCTGAGAGAAAGGCTAGATGAGTCATGCTGTGAGTCAGAGGTTATTAACAATTATTTTTAAGAAAGGTGATATTAGATTTTGAATTCTTGGCGACCTTTAACATTTTATAATGCCTGCTATTCTAAATTATCCTGAGAAAGTTACCAAGGTTTATAGAAAAGTTGGCTCTTCATATCCAGTGTGCACTACTGAGAAGCAAAATTTGGCAAAAGGTTTAGTTGTCTTAAGAGCATTGGCAAAGCATTAAAAAATTTAATGATACTCGGGTATTATTTTGCTAAGTTTAGGTCATAAAATTAATTTTCTCAGTGACAGAGTTGCTTTCTAAAAGTGCTGCAGACTTTGGCACATGCTGTCAGCCATATTAAACTGTAATCTCTGTCTCTAAGATTTAGGCCAGGTGCTCTGCTTTATACAAATTCAGAACTTTACTTCAAAATAGCTTTTGACAATTGGGATAAATATATATAGGCAAATGAGATACCAGTCTAAGCTTGACAGTAAATTCTTTTTCGCTAATGGTAGATACTGTTTATGCCACTCGGGAGAGAGATCAGTTGTTAGGATTTTGAATCTTTAACATCTTACTGCCAAAAGATCATAGTGTCTAAAAGTTTGTAATGATGGCCTAATAAAACGGACTAAACCTGGGACTATCCCATGTAGATCTTAGCTGGTTGAGGTCGTAGGTTTTTGCCTTATGATGGAATCTGGTCAATAAAAGCAAATTTATCTAATGCTAAATTCTTCTGCCTTGTCTTTCCCCAATGGCAGTTCCTGACCAAACTGAAATCATTTCCAACCTTCATCCTTCACTGTATACAAGTCCTCACAAGATGGAACTTCTTAAAAAACAGATTTGCAATTTATATCCTTATACACATTCATACACTGAGCTGCCCACAAATACATCCACATACAGAGCACATCTGTTTGCCAAAGAACCTGTGGATTTGAAAAATGATGGCGGGATCCTGCCCAAGACCAAAGAAAAACTGTCATAGTTTCATATCAATTCAGGTCTTAAAAATGATAAAGTTAATTCCAAAATAAAATGTGTCAAATTGTAAAGCAAACTGTATTTCACTATATTTTTAATTCCATGAAAGCTTTAAGAAATAGTTTCTTTGTTTTATAACATGCCATCTGTTAACTCAATGAAAGCAGGTTTTTAGAAATATTTTGAAATTGCGTTAGAATTGGTTATTTTTTTCAAACAAATGAGGGAAAATGAATTTTATTACATTTTCCACTCTGCATCTAGCTTTCTTATGCCCCTGCATAAATCCTAACTAAACATTTATACATGGACAGATAAAAATTAACTGATTTCTTGATATGAACTCTTTCATATGTGTATGTTTATATATCAGATATGGGCTTTACCTGACTACAGTTTAATGCCTATACATTATGATAAGATGTGGAAAATAATCTTCTTCGGATTGAAGACCATCTGCACCATCCACGGAAAAGCATTAAGGACTGTGAATTGAGAAGAAAGCCCATTTGTCTTAGAAACTTGGCAAGGTTAGAATTGGGTGTGGATAAAGAAATGCCAATCAATGTGACATACCTTGAGGATGCACAAGGGCTTTCCAAAAATGCAGATGCAAGCGTCTGACAGTCATTCATTTTAATGTAATTCCTTAAGATCAGGAAATGTCTTCATATTTGCAAGAGAATCCATTAAAATTAAAATACATTTGAAAGGAAAAGAACTGATAGCTATTGCTGGCTTCCTACACGCACTATTAGATGCGCTTTACGTAAGTTAATTGAGTTGTTACGCTTTTAAGTCTATGCCTTAATTATTAGCTACCTTATGCATGAGGTTTACCAGAAAAGCCTGTGATGATCTAGTTCCCAGAGAGTATTCACAACTGAGCAGAGAAAACCTAAGAAGGACGAAAAGGACTGAACTTCAGCACTTAGACTAACCTATACTTGCAATTCTTACCACAGGCAGAGAATGATGGTGTCTTTGTGGTGTCTTTATGTCTTGATGGTGTCTTCATTCATTTATCAGTTCACTCCTTTATTTTATGACAAAATGCTCTGCTATGCAATGTGAAGGATACACAAGTGTATGAAGAGCCAGTCAGAGTAACACAAGTCTAATGAACAAACATATTTGAGAGGTACAAAATTTGACAACACTTTCCCATAAGCAGTGAACTTTCACTTGGCAAGATTACTTGCGGAGCGGGGAGGAAGAGTGTACACATGTTATTTTGAAATAAGTAAATTAATACATAAGAAAAATGTATTTCTCTAAGCTTTCAAATATGTGGTATCTTTAATTAGCCTAAATGTATCCTAGTAAATGTTCTCCCTTAATGAGTCTTAGAAGTTAATGTTCATCAACATATCAAAGCACTAGCTCAGATCATATGGCAATAATTCTACTTGTACATAAAAGAGATATTTCTCAAGTTCTTAAAGCTGTAACTTTTCTTCAATTAGGTGGTTTCTTCTAAGGGCTATTCACATCATTCATTTGTTTGGCTATGCTTTTGTAAAAATGCTCAGATGAACTTTATCCTGTCAAAAATATAAGACCTATGATTCCAAATCCTAATTAATATATAATACACCAATCTGGATATGAAATTTTATTCTACGTTTTATATAGTTTAGTTCTGCATTTAGAACATATTATTTATTACATTATTCAGTGTCCTGGATATAAAGCCCCACATGAGAAATTTATTCTCGAATTTTAAACTGGGGGGAATCTCCCCAAAAGAACTGAAATGTTTCCTCTTTTCCAATAATGAAGTTTATTTATTTTCTTGCTCTGATTGCCAGGAACCTCAGAACGAAAACTGAAGTACAACCACAAAAATATTACGCTAACCTGATGGTTATACTATTATCAGCTTGATTTTCTATATCAATTTCTATTTTGTTTGTGGGGAGAGAAGGAAACGTAACTATATTTAACAAATTAAAATACAACTAATAGTGTACTATATATACCAAAGTCATACAGTTTCAAAATATATATATAAAATTGCCCACCACTTTTGAAACAACTGATTAATATATAAACATAATTGTCAAGCCGTGTCAGGTAGATACAAACACCTCATTCTATGTTTACATAAGGTTATTTAAGCATAAATCTAAAGATTTTAAAGTGGGTCTCATTTAGTCTTAATAAACTGTTGAGGTTTTACCGTTATCTTAGACTTTAAAAAATATCCAGTGTGCTACACTACGAGTGTAGAAAGCCAGCATCATCATTATAAATCACTAGACCAGCTGATGATCTATTAGAAAAAAAGAGTTTAAATAGAAAAAATTCCATTACAAACAGAAAACTGAATGGTTTGCACCAAAGTGAAAAAGCTGACCAATGTACTTTTCTGAAATAAATGAAAGAACTAGACACAAGTTCATATTTCTTAAATAAAAAAGTCCATTGATTAAGCCTAACAAGGGCTTTTTAAGGAATAAATAATAAATGTATACTGAATTGTCTATATTGATGTGAGAGGTTTTTATTTTTTTGCGCCTTTCCCTCATTCTTATGAGTTACAACAATATAATAATAGTGAAAGTAATAATAAATTCAAACAGACTGAGTCAGCTATTCTAATAATATTATACTTGCTTTTTAGGAAAAATATTATGTAAGTTTGCAATTTTTGCTACTAAAATAGTGAAGAGAAAATAGATTGGCAGAAACTAGATACATAGCTCACATGTTTACTTTAATGTTTTCACCCCCATCAAACTATGCCTTCTGGAAGAAGAGGAGATGAGAGGAGTGGAGGAAATAATCTGAGGAACATAGCCTCCCTTTCTCTCCTGTCATTTCCACTCTGCTGGAACAATCATTTAAGGACTTGGCTTTTTCCTTAGGGCTACATATTTAGGAACACAGCGTTCCCCTTTGTTGTTTGTCATTTTAGACAAAGCCATTCCCATAAGCTCCTCCATTTACCCACTGTCCCTTTAAGAATGTTGACGACGAGCCCTCTAAGAGGTCATGAGGACCCTGACCTGACGTTCTCATTGTCTAGCTTCGTCTTCGAGACCGGGTTGTCTTCGGGCTTTCCTGCTGTCCTTTACCCTGGCCCCTGGACTCCAGTCTTCTTGGTCATTATGAGTCTACCACACCCTTGCTTGGGTTTCTGCTTCATGGCTCCAGTCTGCCTCCTGGCAAATGAGAACAGCTTCTCACGCCATATCTCTTCTCAATCAGCATCATTAACAATAATGGCTACTATTTAAAGAGCTTAAGTAATTCATGCTTACCACATTCATTCAACAAAATTTATTGTTTACTATGTGTCAAGCTGTACTATCTGCTAAACACTGAAAACACGGTTCTGCTTCAATCCAAACAAAATCTCTGTTCTCATTGGGTCTACCAGGAGTCAAACATGAATCACACAGAGTAGGAAATATATGAATACGAACAGGTAGAGATGCTCTTAAAGGAAGGAGCAGTGTGTTAGGAGAGTATATCAGAGTATTTCACCCAGCTAGAGGAGTAAGAAAAGGCTTACCCAAGAAAGTGACGTCCAAGCTGAGACATGAAATATTAGGAGAATTAATTAGCACAGAGGACAGGAGACATTGCAGACAAAGCAAACAGTATATGCGGGGAGCCTACCACGACGGAGAGTCAGGGGAAGTGGTAGAGGCAGAATGGCATGGACCATTTGAAAAACTAAAGAAGATGGGCATGGCAGGAGAGCAGAAAGCTGAATTTAGAAAGAGAAGTGAGCACCAAAGGAGGGAGGGCCTGGGAGGTTATGTTGAGGATTTAGGTCTTTATCCTTAGAGAGTTAAACCCATTGAAGTTTTTCAGGTAAAAGTGATACAATTATATTTGGAATTTGAAATGATAACCCTCCCAGGGTTAGGGCTGCAGGCTAGAGCTGGATTGCGTGTAGACAGAATATACGCAGGGAGACCAGTTAGGGTACTGTAATAGTCTAGGCAGGATATGATGGTATTTTAACCTAATAATAGCTCATTTTAACAGAATTCATGTGGCAGACATATTATATCTCATTTAATCCTCACATCAATCCTCTGTATTAGAGACTGTAATGATCTTTACAGACACGGAAAGTGAAGTTTAGAGCTGTTGAGTGACTTGCCAAGCTCAGAAAGATAATATGCAATAGGAATGGGATTCCAGCCCAGGCAGTGGGAAATCAACAATAAAACTCGTGCTCATGTCTGCTGTTCTACACAGCTTCCCCCAAAGTGGTGGCAGTGGAGTTGAAAAAGAGTGCACAGATTAAAGATATATCGGGAAGTTGAAACCAGAGGACACAATGATGGATTAGTTATGGAGAGTGAGGCAGTGATGCAGTTAGTGGGAGAAGGAAATATTAAGGATGATGTCTAAGGATCCGACTTACACAGTGGGTGGATGATAGTGTGATTCACTGAAATAGGGAACATTGAAAGTGAACCAGATTTTGGCAGGGAGGGATGGGATGTTAAAGATAAATAAAGCTGGACATTAAAGTGGTAAGGACAGTATGGAGATTCCTCAAAAAATCAAGGATAAAACTACCATATGATCCAGCTATTTCACTGCTGGGTATTTATCCAAAGAACTTGAAAACACCAATGCGTAAAGATACATGCACCACTGTGTTCATGTGCAGCGTTATTCACAATAGCCAAGGCTTGGAAGCAACCTAAGTGCCCATCAAGGGACGAATGGATAAAGAAGATGTGGTATATATACGCAATGGAATACTACTCAGCCATAAGAAACAATGAAATCCAGCCATTTGTGACAACATAGATGGACATTGAGAGTATTATGCAAAGTGAAATAAGTCAGAGGGAGAAGGTCAAATACTGTATGATTTCCTTCATTAAGTAGTAGATAATAACAACAATAAACAAACACATAGAGACAGAGATTGGATTGGTGGTCACCAGAGGGTAAGGGGGGAGGGAGGAGGGAGAAAGGGATAATTCGGCACGTGTGTGTGGTGATGGGTTGTAATTAGTATTTGGATGGTGAACATGATGTAATCTATGCAGAAATAGAAGTATAATGATGTACACCTGAAATTTGTACAATGTTATAAACCAATGTTACTGCAATAAACAAAAAATTAAAAAAAAAAGTGGTAAGGACAGATTTGAATCAGTAATGACTGTTGCAATAGGAAAAAGAGTCCAGAGTGAACTGAACTCAACTTCAGTTTGTGCAGAGATGACTGGGAGTTTTAAAGGGAGAATAAGGGAATAGGGAGGGGGGTGAGTGAGGACACAGTAGAGTTAGGAAGTAAATAAGTGCAAGATGCAGGAAGGGGTGTGTGAAATAATAAGAAATATATATATTGACCTCTGCCTCTGGTTTCTGATACAGGGCTCCCGAGACCCTTGTAAATTCCTAAGAGATAAGAGCACTAGGAGCATCTTTTGTTCTAATGAGGTGACTCTGAGTGGGCTCCTGGATGGCTCCTGGATGGGAGCTGATCACCAGAAAGACCAAGCCATCGTCAGAAGCTTGGAACTTTCAGTCCCACCCCCCATTCTCTAGAGATGGGAGAGGGGCTGGAAATAGAGTTAATAATCACATCTACATGAGGAACTTCCATAAAATGCCAAAAGTATGGGGTTCAGAGAGCTTCCAGGTTGCTGGATACATCCATGTACCAGGAGGGTAACACACCCCTACTCTATGGGACAGAAGATCCCGTGCTCGGGACCCTCCCAGACCTCACCCTATGTATCTCTTCATCTGGCTGTTCATCTGTAACCTCTATCATATCCTTGAATAAAGTGGTAAATTTGTTTCCTTTAGTTGTGAGCAGCTTTAGCAAATAATCACATCCGTGGGGGAAGAGGTCATGGGACCCTCCGATTTGTAGGCAAGTTAGGCAGAAGTTGTGTAACCTGGGGACCTGCTACTTGCAATTGGCATCTGAAGTGAGGGGCAGTCTCACAAAACTGAGCCCTTAAACTTTGAGCTCTGACACTGTATCCAGGTATATAGTGTCGGAATTTAGTCAAATTATAGGACACCCAGCTGGTGTTGCAGAGAATTGCTTGGTGTGGGAAGTGTAAGAAGTGTTGTGAGTGTGGTAGTAGTGTGAGAGTACAAGAGAAATACGGAAAGAAGACTGAGATTTTTCCATAAAACAGGGGATTGGTCCATGTGAAACCCATCTGGGTTTGTTAGCTGGCACTTATCCAAGTTAGGCTCCAGCCTCCCACAGAGTCTAGGAAAAGGGGCCCTATCTTCAGGAGTTGGCTGGAACAAATTATATTTTCTTTTGGTAGCCTTGAGTTTTCTCAGGAAGGCACTTTACGGGGGTTAGCGACATCCTAGGTTTGAAGCCTTGAGCTGTTAGAAACTACGTTAGTGTTTTATCCGAGTCTTTATATCTCAAGGTCAAAGCCTAGTTGAGAAGAGTGCTCAGACAAGTCTGGCTAGAGATGGGCAAGGAAAGAATCTTTGTCAGAGGACTCGAGTTCAATATTTAATGTGTTGAATTTGAGCAACTTCTGAGACACTATTGAGATAGGAACATTGAGTAGCAGTTTAATATATGGGTCTGAAGATCAGAAGAAAGATCTTGTTTGGAGATGTAAATATGTAACCATCAGCACATGGAAGAAAAGGAAGTCACAGGCATAGCTATACCTACTAGGATGTATTATTTTTCCCATGGCCTGTGAAACTCACTCTGTGGGCCCATTCTTCCCCACCTCTGTGATGAACATGGAGGCGGATCCCACAGCTCTTCTGTCAGTTATGAAGAATAAGTCACACAAAGGCTTCAATAAAAAAATCCAATACAAATACCAAAACTTCAAATTCCAACTCAGGCCTGCCAGGACAAAGAAGGATATGGTTGATTTCCTCACCCTACCTCCTTCTCTATCCACTGGCTGGATTTTTTTGTTCCTCCTGATGAGAGCCCGGGGATTAGTGAGGAAAGAGCACACGGCTGGATGTAGTACCAGCACCTGCTGTGGAGACTGCTCGACATCTGTGCTTAAAGGTCTGATACACATTTCAAACTTAACACGTCCAAGATCAAACTTGATCAACTACCAGACCTGATCCCCCCATAGTCTTCTTCCTGAGCAAATGGCAACTCCATTCTGTCAGTTGTTTGAGCCAAGTATCTTATAGCTTCCCTTTTCTCTCATAACCCATTTTCAAACTCTTTGCATATCCGGTCACTATCTTCAAAATACAATGAGTTCTCATTATTCACAATAGTTATGTTCTATAAAGTCACTGCAAGCATCAAATTAGCTAACTCTAAATCACTGCTTCCAGAGGAAACACAGGATAATATTCCTGTGTGCATTTGGTCACATTCCCATCAACTGATTAATGCATAACTTTGCTTTATGTGTGTTTCTGTTTAAACACGTCCATTTAATATATATATCATTGATTCATTAACAGTGAACTCACAGCCAACAGTGCTATAACTCATGCCTGAACAACCCTTATCGAACACATGTATTTTCTCCATAAGGCACATCGCAGCCTTCTTGTGCTTAGGAACACCAGACAGCACTTCAGCACTACACCGGGGATCATTTTAAACAGCAAAATCACCAACAAAAGGCACAAAATGCAAAAGATGTGGCACTAAATGTACCATGAAAAGGACATTTGTTTATAATATGAGAGTTGAAACAAGAAGGCGGAGTCTCATCTCATTGGAACTCAGCTGGTCATGTGCACACCGGGCAACTCAAACTTTTTGCCACTCTGTACGCGTGCACGTCTGTGAATGACCATGAAAGAAAGTGCTGTGAGTACTGACTTTGGGGTTACAAATAAATTTTAGCAGGAAGGCAAAACTGCAAACAGAGATTCTGTGAATAATGAGGATTGATTGTATATCCAGAATCTGATCACTTCTCATCACCGTCACCACTATATCCCTGTCCAAACCACTATCACTTCTTCATTTGCAGTAGACTCCTCACCAGTCCCCAACAGTCTAACACCCACACGCCTTATTAAATTCCAATCAAGATCATGTCACCCCTCTACCCAGAACTCTCTATTGACTTTCAGTCTCTTTTGAAATTAAATCTAAAGTCTTGGCTTGCTACCCAAGATGCTGAATGATCTACCTCCCTTCCATCAGAGTGACTTCGTCTGCTATTACTCTTTCCCCTCTCCCATTCCATTCTGGACAAGGTCTTCCCACCTCAGGGCCTTGGCGCTTGTTTTTTCTATGTATAAGGCTCTTTGTATGACTGGCCCTCTCACTTCCTTCAGATCTCTGTTCAAATATCTCCTTATCAGGTATAGGGCTTCCATGTCTACCCCCATATATAATAGCACCCCTGTTACTCTCTAACTCCATTACTTGCTTTTTTTTTTCTTGAGAGCACTTATCCCCATCTGATATATTATATATTTTTTATTCTTGTTCTCTTCTCTTTTTTCACAGCTGTATTCCCAGCACCTAGAACATCTAGCACCATATAATACACGATAAATATTTATCAAAGGAATAAAACGTCACTGACTTTCTCATGTGGAGCACTTTATGGGATCTATGGTGATTTGTCCCCTGGCCTGGGACTGGAGCTCTATGACACTGCTAACACTCCATCCCCAGACCCTGAACTTTAGAGAGCCCATTTTTCTGTTGGGTACTCTTTCATCCCTCATTGGGCAGTCCTCTTAGATGGAACCCAAGACTGACTCCCTTGCATATGGGGTTTGCATCTTCCATTGTGCAAATTCACTGGAATTCTCTCAAGTAGTATCCTTATGTTAAAAATACAGAGTTAATGTCCTTCTTCAAGAAAGCTAAAGACTGTCAGTACTCCATGGTCTTATATTGTTAAATAAATCATTGAATCCATTCCTTAGCACTTGCTTTTGGCTCAAAAAAGAGAATAGGTCATCTTCGTTTATCATTAGGTAAGACCTCCAAAAACAAATCATCCTATAATTATACCAGTGATATGGGATGAGGCATTGGTGATGTCCAAGTGGTTTTCAGAAAATATCAACAATAAAAGAACCTTCCTGAGATGTGACACTGAACTCTGACATCTTCCTCTGTGTATCAGGGAACTGAGGTCTTTTTTTAAGGATATCTGCAGGCAGTAGTTATTTTCATCCCAACCTATTACCTACTGAATACATAGTAATGAATACTGATCAGCTTAGTAAGCAGAGAAAGAATTTCCTAAATTAAATCACTTTGACTAGCTGAATCATATTTTGGATGGGGCATCAATCACAATTTGACCTTCTCCAACAGTGCTGTTTATAGACTATAGCCACCTTTCAAATAAGCATATAAAATAACTCATTCTTAAATTGTTTCATATCAGTGAAGTATGAGCAATGTGCTTCAGCAGAGAGGGTAAATTTTTAAAGAATTCATGATGGATTATTGAATTATAGTATCTATCTTTACAAATGAGAACGATAACTCACAAATGGCTTGGCCATGAAGATAAATGTTGTAATAGTTCATTTCATGTAGATTATTGAACTTAATATTATATTGCATTCTTCATTCTTTAAAATTCATTTCCATTGAAAAAATTTCCATTTATGCACCAAAACGTTAAAACAAACAACAATCACTGTACATAAGAGGAAAGCATGCTAATAAAGCCAATCTAAAATGAGAAGAAAATGTTCTAAAGCCACTTCTAATGCTTTGCCTTCCTAAGTGAAACTGTCATGACTTAGTCAGAGGTCACTCATCTTAGAGCTAATGTTCCTGCCCCTGAAATTGAAAATAATGAAATAAGTATTTAAAAATCTATTTTGTTCAAGAATTTCCATAGGTTTACTTCAAATAGATTAAGTGTTTTAAACGTAAACTTTCTTTTTCAGCAACTGTATTAATAAAAACATAAGAAGGAAGAAATTCCTGAGTAGCTTCCTCAAACAGCATCGTGTAACATAAAGATTTTGAAATCAGAATTATTTGCAAGGTGTTTTAAAGTATTTACTACTAAGTAAACATGAACTTACTTAAAAGAAGTAATTTCCAAAAAGTGCACTCAGTACAAATTTCAATAAGGATCTTCTTATATTCATCATTATTCACTTTTTTTGTGTGAATCCCGTATCTAAAAGAGAAAATCTTCCTCATTGTTCATTTCTAAGTTTTTAAGATGAAACCATATATTTTTGAACAACATCCTAAGACTGTATTCAATTATTGATGCCATGAGACCACCACATCTTAAGAAAAATCTCATCAAACTGTCCTTAAGACCTAAGAGTGCCTACTAACTTGGACAATACCCAAGACACAGCTTCCTGATTCTTAAACACGTCCTCTATTCTACAACAAATAAATTCTAGCAAGGTTCCAAATGTGGCAGAAACTCAGGCCCCCAAATTTATGTTTGATCAGAAATCATGTCATAGTAGGAAACAATTTAAGCTTTACCTAAATGTAACAGCAAGTGAGATATGCCCTCCAAAACGCCCATCTCAAAAACAAAAAGTCAAATTTGGTTGAATAGAAAGATTCCTGGATTAAATTTTTCCACTTTTAAATCTTATGCTTTTAAAATCTTTCTAAAATGTATTGGTAAACTTAACTTTCTCACCTCAGTAAGTTCATTTTCATAACATAATGGATAACTAAGTTCTCTGTAACCTCTAAAGAATATAATTACATACATCAGTTCTTGCTGAAAATAATTGTAGATACAGATATAGATGGGAGTTAAAGACTGAATCAAATGTATTCTCCATGGCAAATGCTAAATGTCTTTTAAAAATAAATTCACTGCCTATGTTTTCTTCTAGAAGTTTCATAGTTTCAGGTCTTACATTCAAGTCTGTAATCCATTTGGAGTTAATTTTTGTGTATGGTGTAAGGTAAGGGTCTACTTTCATTTTTTTGCATGTGGCTATCCAGTTTTCCCAACACCATTTGTTGAAGAGACTTTCTTTTCCCCATTGTATGTTCTTGGCTTAATGCAAAGTGAAATAAGTCAGAAGGAGAAGGTCAAACACCATATGATTTCCTTCATTAAGTAGTAGATAATAACAACAATAAACAAACACATAGGGACAGAGATTGGATTGGTGGTTACCAGAGGGGAAGGGGGGAGGGAGGAGGGTGAAAGGGATAATTCGGTACATGTGTGTGGTGATGGGTTGTAATTAGTATTTTGGTGGTGAACATGATGTAATCTACGCAGAAATAGAAGTACAATGATGTACACCTGAAACTTTTACAATGTTATAAACCAATGTTACTGCAATAAACAAAAAATTTAAAAAAAAATAAAAATAAAAATAAATTCACTGATCTGAATTCATTTTTTATTCTACTTGCTGTTTCTAAAAATAAAATAGCTCTGTCCAAAAAAATGTATTAGATTGAGGAGTTGGTGAAGGGATCCTGACTCTGATTGACAAGCACCCCACGACAGCTGCCGTACCTGTGTTGTTATCTCACTTAATCTCCACAAGAACCCTTGGTGATAGGAATCATTATTCTAGCTTTATAAAAATGTAAAGAAAGGTTAAGGAAGTTTAGTTAACTTGCCTAGATCCTGTTATGAGAGGTTCGGGGATTCGATCGGAGACTTAAAAGACACTTTCCACTCCAAACAAATGGACTGAAGGTATATTTTATTATATAGAGGATTGTAAGGGCGACAGTCTACAAACAGATCAAATATTAAGAGGGAAAAAACATCAGCCCGACTGGAAAGGGAAAACACCCACATCGGCTGAAGAGAAATGACACAAATCAACCAGAAAGAGAAACACCAGGTTGACCGAAAAGAGAACACATCAAATCAATTACTTCATATCAAATCAATTACTTCACATTAAATCAGTTATTCACAACATTCACGCCCCACTGCCGGAAGAGCCCTGTCAATCGACGCGGCTGGGCAAGGATCACACGTCCTGGGCAAGGTGTCCCTTCCACAGCTGGAACTCTCTCAGGTCTCAGTTTCCAGCAGTTTTTATACCATCAGTAATTTTCAGAGTAAGCAATTATAGAGTTTGCAGAGCAAGCATTTAGTGTTCCCGTGCACAAAATGGTTATCAGTGGCGTACATGCACTGAGCCCCCTGGCTAACGTCCCAGCCCAGTAGTTGTGTACGTGCATTGTTCTCTTTGGTTATCGTCCCAGCCCGGCACAGATGGCCAGTCCATCCCATGCTACGACGCTCCAAGAGCCTTGAAATGTTACAACTTGCAACTCCCTCCGTGAGAGAAGGGCCAGTTCCCACCACGCAGAAAGCAGCTTTTATATTTTTTTTTTTGTGCTGGTGGCTGTAGGTCAATGGAGCGGCCAAACATGGCTGTACTCATGTCAAGACAGATCCACAGCCAATAAATGAAAGAAGCAGTTCTCTTTGTTCCCAAAACTTATTGTTTCCAGTACATCATGTTTCTTCATAATCTAGCTGACTGAAATCTAGTTATTGGAAGGTTTTCAGTATTATGAAAATATTATTTGCCACTGACCTTTTGCAGTTTATTTCGATAATTTAATTTACTTTTTACATTTACTGAGTGGCCTTTACTAACTTTGTATCAGGTATCATGTTAGTCACAATAAATACAACAGTGGGCAAGACAAAATCTCTATTCTCATGAAACTTTCAATTTAGGTTGACAGAAGAAAGAAAAGTAGAAAGACAAAATAATCACAAACTGTACTAGCTTCTGAGAAGCAAACAAACAAGAAGATAAAATAGAGAAATAGATGATAAAATAGTGGAGAGACTTCCATTTTATAGGGTGCTCTGGAATCAGCTAGAGGTTCTGGGTCCCAACAATGCTGGGATACCAGCAACACAGGCTGATGGGAAAAGGGAGGAATCTGGGACAGAGTTGAGACTCAATGGGGCAAAAAAGCAGATGAGCAACCTGCTTGAAAGCCAAACTAGTGAGAAGGGAAATCTAGATAGGCCTTTATATTTGGAATCAAAAAAATCCAGAGAAATGTGTCTTAAGGGAAAATGACAAAGATTGGGATCTAAAACCCTACCCAGAGACGTGATAGAGACTAAGCAGCGCCATTGACATGGGCTATTGCCAAGGCATAATTTTAGTCCTGAAGAGAAACTGAGGTTCAAGTGAGGCAACCACGCAAAAACTATAGAGACTGGATCCAACGTGGAGGGCCAAAGAATAGGGTATGCAGTGTAGTAGTCACAGGATTCCAAGACTGCTTGTCAATGAAGTAGCTTTGGGAGAAGGAGAGCATGTCAGAACTCTGTAATTAGGGCCCAGTTGGTGTATCTCTGAGTACATAAACTCTCCAGGATGGAGCTGAGACCACTGACATGACCAGGATCCACCCTCAGAGACTTTGACTTGATTAGTATGGAGTGGGGCCGCAGCAGTGGTATTATTTAATTAAACATTCATTTTGGGATAATAGAAGATTTACATGTGGTTGTAAGAAATAAGATCCTGTGTACACTTTACCCAGTTTCTCTCAATGGTAATATCCTGCAAAACCATAAAACACTATTAGAACCAGGATATTGACACTGATATGGTCAACATACAGAGGCATCGGTGCTGTCACCTCAAGACACACAACTTTTCCATCATGTCGCCCTTTCGTAGCCACATTGACTTCCCTTTCACTCCCATCCCTTCCTTAATCCCTGGCAACAACTAATCTACTCACAATTTCTATCATTTTTTCATTTCAAAATGTATAAAAGAGTCACACAGTATGTCACTGCTTGGGGTTTGGCTCTGTTCAGTCAGCATAATTCTCCAGTGGTTCTTTTAAGTTGTTGCATGTATCAACAATTTGTTCCCCTTTATTGGTGAGTAGTATTCCATGGCATAGATGCACCACAGTTTATTTAATCATTTATCCATTAAAGGACATCTGTGTTGTTTCTTGGTTCAGGGTATTATGAATAGAGCTGCTATAAACATTTATGGACAAGTTTCTGTGTAAACTTGGGAAAAATGCCCAGGAGTACAATTGCTGGGTCATATGGTAGTTGCATGGTTAGCTTTCTAAGAAACGGCCACATTTCTCCACCATGATGGTACCATTTTGCATTCCCACCAGCAATGTATGGTAATTCAGTTTCTCCACATCCTCTTCAGCATCTGGGGTGTAGGGAGCCAATACCCACTGATGCTAACTGTGCCATAGGTACACTTCAGGGGAGGGCTCCTTAACACTTATATCACTGAAATCTGGATATGCAGTCATGTCAGTTATACTGTTTTAGAATAATCTAATAAAACTAGAATAATCAATAAGTGGTTTTAATTTACTATCAGCAATCTGTCGTTCTTTAATTACCCTGTTTTGTAGAAATGAATAGTTAGAAAAAAATGTTAAACCTGTAACTTATTCCACCTTAGGAATTCTTATGGGACCTGAAGAAACAGACAAGCCTCTTAAGTATATGATAGATATCAGAGTATCATGTCTGAAATTTGGCACAAAGATTTTGAGGTCATGAAGGGTAGAAATTTAAAAAAAAGTTGTCATTTTAAAGCTGCAAAGTTTCTACCTCAGAAGGTTACTTTTATTTTTCTTTGAGGAACACTTTCTTCCTCCCTAGAAAACCATCTAATAGGCTCCTCAAAGTAAAAATCAAGTATCTGCCCATTTTTCCTGTGAAAAAATTAAAACAACCAATGATCTGAAAGCAGATATCTCACACAGGGAAGCTAAGTGTTCTGTTTGGTAACATGAATTGTGCTGAGCAGAAGTTCTAAGCCCTGAACCTGCAGCTTTTATTGCTTTTACTGGGGAGAGTGAGAATATTTCTGTATGGATTTGGGTGAAGAAAAGAAATTCCTTTCTCTCTGGACCTTGGAATGGTTGAGTATTCTTAGGGATACAAGAGGGAAGGGGCGTGGGGAGAGTGGGATATTTCTGGCTTGCTGATCCAGGTCTAAGGGCAGTGGCAGGCTGGGGTTTAGGAAATGCTTTACCTTGTAAATGAACCTAAGTCTATCAGAAAAGTTTCAAAAGTTAGCTGATGGTCACAGCTTCTTAATGGAGAATTAAGGAAAGTTTCTGCTTCAAGATTGTGAGAGCGGCAAAGAGGAGGAGAAATCACCCCTTCCTACCTGGTAGCAGTCATAAACCAGGAGACATGGCTTATGTGATGGGGCATAGCAGCTTGATGAAGAAGCCAAGCAGATCATGAGGGAATCTGCCTTTCAGCTCGTGGAACGCAGAGCATGGGGAATCTCTCAGAAAGAACTAAGGGACACAATGATGAGAGCCAAACTCCGAGGGTCCAGGACTCCTTGGGGTCCACCTGGAGGGGAACCAGTTTATCTGTATTTGTAACAAACCCACTGACGATTCCAGCGCAGTCAGCACTGAGGCCCCATTTCACTGGAGCTTGTGCTTCAGGGTGCTTAAGAATCTCCTGAGAGCTTGCTAACAGGCAAGTCCCAGGGTTCCAGGCCAGAAAGCCTGATTTATGTCTCCCATTTTAACAAGCTCTCAGATAATGCTGATGCAAGCGGTCCAAGATAACACTTTAAGAAACATTACCTAAAAAGTTAAAGCACTTTTATCAGATATTAACATGAGACCTGTAAAGAAAATGTCAATTCATCTCGTACATAAAATAAAACAATACCTTTAGCTATTTAATTTACGTCTTTGGCTAAGAGCTATTAGAGCTGTGGGGACCCGGAGTCTCGTTTGGAATAATTATCCTACATATGAGCACTAGAAGCAATTACCTTAACAAATTCTTCTTAAATATCAATACAATGTGTTGTTGTTGTATATTTTTTAAATCAACAACAATTTCTTTTTGTTCATTCATCAAAAAATGTGTCTTGAATGTCTACTATCCATGAGAAATATACAGAGCACAAAGTTACTTTATGTGAACAGACTTGTTTCTTCTTGGTACTTTAAAATCAATCAGCTTTTAGAATTAGTGAGCTAAACATATCTACTGGATATTCTTGTACGTGAAAAATGTTTGTCTGATTCCACGGGATTTAGAAATAAATGTTTTTTTAAATAATAATTATGCACATAATTCCTTATCTCATCTGCTGCAACTGGATTTCAAGTCCTTCATTTGTGCATTTCTATAAATCTCTCCTAGTTGTTATTTTATTGACCTCCCTAATTACTTTCAGATTTTATAATTTGCAAATGTTAATATTGGATTTTTTATTCAATAATGTTGCATAATACTCAAAAAATACACAGCTTATTTTGATTTTCATTTACTTAACTAAGCCAAATTATTTTTAAGGGAAAAAGCATCTTTATTAGATGGGGATATTTGATTCTTTTCTAGAATATGAGAACGTTTCCAGTAATAAGATCTAGTTTTTAAAAATTCACTTCCAAAACGTCAACATAATAGTATTTAGCTTCAAGTCCATTTCTTATTACAGCAGTGGGAGCATTTCGAGGAACAATTAGCTTTTCATCTTAGAGTTCACAATTACAATCAGTATTACAAAAACATTTCTGAAATATGCTTCTCTGTTTTGACTTCAAGTAAGATATTCATTTATGAGCTTTCATTGGATTTGGTGAGTTCTCAGCTGTGAATACTAGACCAACATTTAAAAGGAACATTTAACTAAACTATTTGAGTAAGTGGTTCACAAAATTGCTTAATACATGCTCTAAGGATTTATTTTTTTCTATTTTAACTAATTGCACTATAAATTGCAAAATTCTATCACTAGTATGATAACGATTGCTGGTCAGATCGTAGGAGTCATGAGCTCCTAGAGATAAGGGGCCATGTTAAAGCTACAATTTGGTACCTGACCAGTCATGGAGGAGCTAAATAATAAGATAAGGCAGGTCATTCAGTCAAACTGTTTTTGAAAGAGAGAAAAGGTTATGTTCAGACTCTGATGAAAGAGCATAGCTCATGGAAACCAGGGTTTCAGGCAGAAGTAACCCATTAACAAAATGATGTCATGTTGATACCAACCTCCAGGAGGCTTTTCTAAGAACCATTTATCTTTCCAAATATCTTCACCTTCCAAGTGTTATATTACTAAAAGTATTATTAGAAATTCTTAGTCTTTCATTTTGGAGTTCTCTGAATTTTGCATTTGGTTTGGGTTCAACAGACTCAATGGAATACAAGAAAAATGTGTACATGTCATTTATAAACAACAATTTTATCATTTAATCTATCTTATTATATTAAAAGTCTGACAGAGATACTCTGTATTCAATGTGGGAACATGGTTTCTGAAAGTTCAGTAGAAACCCAACAATTTTACAAAATTCTAACTACAAGTCAAAGCATTAACTGTGTAAGACTGTTGTTGTCGGTGTTTTGTGGCATTTCTCTTGAACGTTCTTGCTGGATTTTCATTGCACTCAAGGAGTAAAAACTATGACGAGTCAAAACGTAGAAATAAAATCACATGGTATATTATTGATAAAGCACACATCACACGTGAAAATATGGACTGCCCTAGTGGGGAAAAATTCATGTTCAAAATTTTAGACACTTTTTTCCAAAGTGCTCAAGGTTAATTATGATTCAAGTCAGTGTGACAAGGATCTTTGTATCTCTATATTATTTTACCCATCCTCAAAAGCGAAACTGTGGAATGAATGAATGAAACACAAACCATTGTGTGGTTAACGTGTCTTGAGGCTGTGGATCAGGCACACAGGTCCAGTCTTTGCTTCCACCTGAAAACAATGGCATCATCAGCTAACACTTCTCCTTGCTTTTAATCTGTCTTTTTTTTAAAGCTTACATGATATTACCTCCCCATTTATTATATTCATGTCCTAACTCTCTGGTCCTTCTATATTTCACTGCCTTCACCATGAGGTAGATACTGCTGGGGAGTATTCTGCCTTCTCCTTTTCAAACTCTGGTTTCATATGGCATGTACGTGCTCTGGGTTAAAAATGCCTACCTGCGCATCTCCTTTGTGGCTAGAGGTGAACGTGTGACTCGGTTCTGGCCAGTGATCTATAAACTGATGTCAGTTGAGTGGGTCTTACAAAAACTATTGTTTATATGAAAATGCTGGAAGCACCGTTTTGCCTTTCATTCTCTCCCTCTTCTTACCTGGAATTTGAATGCAGGGCCTAAAGGTAGAATGGCCATCTTTGGTCTTTGAAAATTAGGACCAAAGCCACATGCCACAGGTAAGAGAGCAAGAAGTAAATGGGTCCTGGAAAGCTGATGACTTTCCTAATGGCTGCAAGAGTTCTGACTGCTTACTTCTGGACTTCGTGCCACGTCAGAAAAGTAAAACTGCTGTTTGCTTAAATCATTGTGAACAGGTTTCTTTTATGTGGAATCAAATGTAACACTAATCAATACAAACAGAGAACGAGTGACCTCGCTCCTTACATTAACATGTGTATAAATCTTCACACTACAATTCTTTGTTTTTTATCCTACATTGATAAAAATTTTAAGAACAAAGAAACAAACAGCAAAAAAATTAAAAACATACACAAATTGTTCAGGGATTCTGTTTTGTTTTGTTGATTTTGTTGTTTGTTGGTTTTTATTTTGTTTTTGTCCTTGGTCGAACAAGTTTTTAATACTACATGCAATAAAAACAAAAACCTGGCTGTAGTGTTTTGTAAAATAAATATGGTTTTAAAATATGGTTGCTAATTCTTTGGCACTTTTCTATCAAAGGTAAGGTCTATGTCACTTTCTCTTTGAATCTGAGCAGCCTTGTGACTTGCTTGTAACAAACTGAACTCAGCGAGAATGACACTGTGTAATTTCCAAAGCTAGGTCAGCAAGGGCAGCCTCAACCTTATTCACCTGACCGTCTGCACTTAGAGCCCTGAGCCTCTGTAAGAAATCCAACTTCTCGAAGGACACATTCTGCAAGGATGCCAAATGGTGAGGGTCTCCTGCAGAGAGTTCTCATCTTCAAATTCTTCCAGCCCCCAAGCCAAACAAGGAGTGAGAAGACTGAGCCCCCAGCAAGTGAGTCATCCTGGCCTTTGAATCTTCTCTGCAGACCAGACACCTGGAGCAGAGACAAACTGTCCCTGTCGTGACCTGTCCAGACTCCTGGCCTACAGAATTTGTTAGCAAAATGCAACAGTTGCTTTAAGCTATTAAGCAATGGAATGACTTGTTTTGTTGTTTTGCAGAAGTAGTAGCCACAACCCTGGAGAAAGCAATTCCCACACATTTAGGAATATGTGAAGAGAGGAAAATCTTTCAAAATGAACACCATGATGCACGGAAATGACAGAAATGGTATCCAGGAGGAGTGCAGCGATAATACAAACAACATTTTACATTATACTGTACCTTTGAGTTCATGGCATTCGGGACCCATCACAAACTTAAATCCCTAACAACAATATAGAAACACTGTTTTGCTCTAGGTGTGTTGAAGTTCACAACAAGAAAGATGATGAGTTCAAACAATCAAAAATAAGAATCTAAAATCATCAGATAATGTTGAACTTTCAAAACACACTCAGATTTTTAGTTTGGCAAAGAGAATTCCTTTCCAGGATCCCTGACGCTTAATGCCCCTCTTACCTCCTCCTGTTATAAAAACAGCAGCGTCGTTATCATCACGATCATCTTTATCTCAGCTCTTCAACCAAAATGCTGAAGGCACAGATAACAAAGCTCCACAGATTTCTAGATGATGTTATGCATTTCTTCTATTTTCCATATTTAAAGATGTTTGATTTCATCTTTTCTCTTTTGAGATTGTAAACTTAGTGAAGGCAGAGCCAGTGTCATGAAAACTTGATCTATGATTAAGGTTCTTACACTTAGCTAGACTGTAATGACCTGTTTTGAAAATATAATTTCATTATTTGAACCAGTTTCATTCTTCCTATTAAAAGGTTAAGGCATACTGTCTAAATATCTTATTCTCTAAAAGATTTCCCTGTGCTTTTTTTTTTTAACAACAGCAGCATTTCTGCAAGATACTTGCAAATGACTGTGTATTTTGGTCTATAATGCTCTTCCTCTTCTGCATGGTTTGTCCAAAGAGGCATGCAGACATAGATGGGGCATTGAAAACAAGGCGTCATGGAAACCACTCAGCCAAGAGTATCCCTTTAAAGTCTTCCTTTGAAACCAAGTTGAAAATTATGAGCTTTTTCTCAAGTCCTGATGTTGTCGTCCTCAAAAGAATCCGCTAGCATCTTTCCCAGGGTTTTGTTTACTGCCACGTACAGACAGCCTGTGTCCTCTCTGAAGCCTGAATTGCTCAGATTACTGTCAACATTCACTCAAATCCAGCACTTTGTTTGGATACGCCTGTCCTCAGTTGTGAAGCTAACCTCCACAAGCGTTGTACTGAAAAACTGAAATGGGGTTCCCTGCTTTGTGCTAACCATAAAAAGGTACAAATTCCTAAAATCTGAGTATAGATTTTAAAATGATTAGATAAAGATAAAAAAATTACAAGAAGATCTGGCAATTTTTTATGTTAGCTACAGCACAAGTACTACAAAGTTTTTTTCAATTTCCACCGTTGCATTTCATAGGTTTGTGAAGGCACACGAATATCGCCAAGCTCAACGTGTTAGACCATTGTTTGAAGTTTCAGATTTCACGTCAATGGTATAGTTTTAATCATAAATGTTCATTTCCTAATATATTTTAATAATTGTTTAGTCACTACTTATTTTGTTTTTATTTATACACTTTGAAGCTTTCCAATATCTTTAAAAGAGTTTGCCTTCTCCATTCATCAGGAAGAACTCTTAAAATATTTCCTCAAAGAAATTAATTTTTCATAAACTTAATTTACATGGAATTGATTCTGTTTGAGTTAAATGGGATTTTTATCCCATAGTGCGTATGTAAATTGATTTCTAAAGTATCAAATGTCTTGTGCTTTGTAATGATATTGCTGGCTTTCCGTTAAGTTCATCTGTTGGCATGCACTTGAATTTAGAAAACATAACAAAGTATATTGTTATATTTCATGAGTTGATATTTTCAGAAAGCAAAATGTTAAGTAATTAGGGAGTGGACAAGCATTTGGAAGATTAAGTTTTCTGACAGATTTGTTCTAATGCTTATGATAGTCCGTACTCTTGAGATCTGAGTTCTGTGTAAGGAAAACGTGTGTTTAAGTTTCGGTTGAGTGTCTTACAGTGCTTTATAAGGAAGGATGTGCTGCTTTAATTGAGATAGTGCCTAAAACAACACAGTAACATTCTCTTATAACAAATGCCCTAACTGCCTAATTACAGAATTTTCATATTCTGCCAAAAAAATCTAATCAGAAACCTAACACTAACAAGTCCATGCATAATAAGAAAATTAAAATGGTGGTCACTGTTACTGAAGCCTGGGTTTGTAAACTCTTTCAGATGTTCCTCTCAAGCCCTAATCCACCCACCACTACTTACCAGGACTCTACATTTTTATTTATACAACTTGTTCCTGTATTCTGTAAGACTAGTCACATTGAATTACAGTTCACTGTATATACTGACTGTTCCAGTGAGATCTGAAGTTATCAAGGGCAGGGACAATTTTTCTTTTCATCTCTATACTCATAGCAACTAATAGAGTGTCTGAAATAGAGAAAGTACTAATATATGGAAACGGAATGGAATGGGGTGAAGTGGAGTAAAATTCTTACACTGAGTGGAATGATGACGCAGTCTGTATGGAAGTATACTATTGTCATGACCACTGGCGTCCCCAAAATTCATGCCACAAAGACTTTCTTAAAGCTTCAGCTCCACCAAAAATTACAAAAATTGGTAAGTCGGGGGATAATTGAAAGCATAATAATTTGTAGCACCATTTTGTATTGTTTGGACATTTAAATTTCACAAATATAATCAGCAATATGAAAAGGACAATGTTGATTACTTTCCAGAGTAGCACTCCTAGGGACTTTTTTAAAAGACATGTTATAGGTCAACTTGATAATCATAGTGAAAATAATATATATAGATGGAGTTAGCTTAATAAATCTTTTTTTTAGTAAACTAAATTAGATACCTACCATTGTTACAGTAAAGGCCTAGGCAGGGAGATTAAGTCACTACACACGGCAGAGTTTGAAAGCATAGCTTCAAATATAAATCCTGGCCGTGACGTAAGGTCAATGGGATCTTACCAGAGGGTCTGTAGAATTTAGCAAACATAGATTTCAGATGAACTCAGGCCTACTTCTCCTTTTCAGACTGCAGAAAAAGATGCAAGTGCTCTGCTGACACCTTCAAGGATGCGGCTAAAATTTTACCAGTTATTATGTTATTCAATTCATTCCACTAAAATGAAGTCTAGGCAAAATCACAACAGTTCCTGTTACCTGATATTGATTTTTGACAAGAAAAAAGTTAAGGTATGAGTGTTTCCAGGCTTTCTCCTTATTCAGCTAAAAAGATTTCTGGAATGGCCCACTTGATCTCTTTTACTTCCCATCCCTTTTCTCCGGAGATCAACTCTTTCTGGCTTTGCAGGCAAAACTGGATAGAAACAAGGAGGGGCAGAAGGAAACTAGGTTTACAGAGTTACAGGTGGGGGGAATTTCTCAGAGAATGCAGGATGTGAGGCATGGCAGCTTCTGTACATAAGGGAAATATAGAGGAAAGAATGTTTTTTCTTTTTAAGTGGTACTATCATCAACTTATTCTTCCCCACCCTGGCCCCTTCATAGTTTCTGAAAATCAAGTAAAGAACAATGAGTTTGGAGCACTGTGAAGCCCACTTTTTAAGGATTCTATGGCATAACAATAAAGCCCAGAAGGTTTACATATTCAGGATCTGGCAAGATTCCTCAGGATACAGCAGATCTTGCAAGACTTCTGAAGAGGCAGTATTATATTAGGAAGAGAAATCCATGTATGGGGTTGAATAAACTTAAAATTTGACACCTAGTTCTCCCACTTACCACATAACATTAAGCATATTATTCTCATCCTCTGGCAATAATGCTGACAAGGCAGGATTGTGTAGAAAGAGCTCGGTACATGGTGCATACCCAGGTGGTTGTTGTAAAGGCATGTTCATTCTAACTGTGAAGTATCAATTGTCGATAAAAATATCCTTATATTATTTTCTCACTGAACCTTTTGTCAATTACTGAAAATAATCGTTCTTTGGGAATATAATTAATAATACACTGTATAGCATTTGCAGCTTATAAAGCACTTTTTACAAATTTTGTTATAGAATCATTACCACAGCTCTGTTAGGTATGCCTCAGTATCAATAGCCCCAACATATGGATAAACTGAGGCTCAAAGAAGTAAAGGAGTTTGTACAAAGCCAGCCAGCCAGCAAGTGATAGAGTTGAGGCTTGAATCCAGATCATCTGAGCCTAATTTCCATGCTATTTCAGCTATATCTCCGTTGTTGCGATAAGGCTACTTTGTGCAAAGTGCAATAAAGACAGAGCACAAGTTCCTGGAGAAGAAGCTGATCCACAGCATGGGAATCTACACTCAGGATATTCCTGTCAATGGAAAGAGCCCCACTTCAAGAAATTGTAGACACAGTCACTGTCGTATTCCCTGAATGGAAAGGCAGTGTCATTCCATCTGTACATAGGAAATACGCAACTTCACAGGACAGGAGCTTCTCCTTCAGGAAGTAAGTATCAGTGACCTCATTTCTGCTTCTGTGCCTGACCCAAGCCCCTCTACCTCTTCTCTGCCTGGCTCAATCATTTCACACAAGAATCTTCCCCTCATTCTCAGCCCCACCCCAGGCTGAGTTAGAGGTCCCATCTCTGTCTTCCCACATTTTTTGCCAGCATAACTCTTACGTGCACCAGAATGGAAGCTCAATGAAGCACTTTTGTTTGTTCGCTGTTGTGTTCTTAGTGTCAAGAAGGATGCCAGGCATAAAAAGGTGCCTAATGAGTGTGTGTGCAATAAATGAACAGCACTTTCCACCGCCTTTGAATTGTTTAATGTCTAGGTCGCCAGTAAACACATTCCTTGAGAATAGAGGTTCTCCCCTATCTGTGGACTCAGGGTCTGGTATATATTCTGGTGTATACAAACATTTCATACGTATTTGTTGAATAATACATACTTAGCACCAAGTACTAAGTCCTTTATGGATATTCACTCCATATTCCTCACCACACACTAAGAAGTGGGTATTACTGTCCTGCCCATTTTGCAAATGAAGAAGGGAACTCAGGCACAGAACACATTAAGTTATTGCACAAAATCACACAGCTGGGAAGTGGCAGGGCCAGAACTACTATCCAGGCAGTCCAGATCCAGAGTCCACATTCTTCATCACTGCACTCTATTAAATAAATGCACGAATGAACAAACCAACAAAACCAAGATACCACAATGATACATTCAGTAATAGAGGACTGTAGTAGTGTTATGAACACAGACGAGGGAATAACTAATTTGGCCTGGGGATGGAAGCCTTCATATTACAGGTAACGTTTGAGTTCATCATTGAAGGGTAAAGTTCACCAGGCAGCAAATGTGGGTATTTAGTGCTACCTTACATATCATTTATTACAAGCAACAGTATTATCTATTTGAAACCTAAAGTTTCAGAAGTGTTTTTATTTAGCAACATTTCTAACTTCACTCATCATGTTTTAATTCCTTGGTCACTTCTTCAATGAAGCATATTTCACATTTTTTCCTATTTTCTTTGATAAAGACAATTTTTTGGGAAATGCAGGCTTTTATCTTTGTGAAGTAGATTGTTTTTGCTGATGTTCATGAAATGAACTAGAACTGAGCTGGAAAATATGAAATAATTTTTCTTCTCTATTTCATAAGGTTTGCTTTGGCTTTCAACGCAGAGGAGCTTGACAGTAAACCAATCACTCCAGGGACCACCAATCCATCTCACAAGGTTCATGTCTGGTTTTGCCAAACTTCCATTTGAGAACATGTCCAGACCTCAAAGGAGTCATGAGAAGGGAATCATAGGGAAAGGGCGATAGGAAATGTGGCTTAGCGTGTCCAGAGGGTGTGACAGGAAAACAGGAGTCACAAGGATGATGTGGAGATGAGCTAATGCCACCACGGCAACATTAGGTATCAAGTTCCCCAAAACGATTCTGCCGGAGATTGCACGGGCTGGAACGGGCGCTGCCCCTGCACCGCTTTGGCACCTTCAGGCAGCAAGGCTTAGCTTGTAAGTGCACAGCTGAGCTTGCAAAGGAGCCAGGAAACAAATGTGAGAAACATCTGCAAGCGTGTCACTCAAAAAAGACCTTAAGATAAGTTAACTCTATGTGTGCAAGTCAGACTAAGTGGACAAAGGTTTTATGCGATTTCCCCAGTTTCTGAATTGTGTGAGAAGGGAATAATACACTCAGCTTCCTATCTCTGAAGCGCTACCTCCTTTCCACTCCAGAGATCATTGTATTGAATATTTCTCACAAAGAAATTTCGAGCCAAATCTCCATGAAACAAAGCGACTACATTTCAGCTTGATATCCTAAAAAGATACATTTTATCCCCTATTGTCCTACACAGCTCAGGCTATATTCTCTTAGAGTGGAGGAAGATCACACATTTACCCCCTAACTACCTGCAGAAACAGTAAATAAAACACACCCACAGGTCAGGCTGACCCACGATTCTGTAAGCACAAGTGAGGAGGAAGTGTTAGGAGCAGAGCTGCCGATGACACCGTGGGCTCTGCATGACATCATCACATAGGTCACTGGGAAGGACAGGAAACAGCCCTGGAGGACCTAGCATATCCAGCTAGTTAAAATGCTGCAATGCGTGCTGAAACAGTAAGCAAACGCCAGCACTCTCTTCCTGGTGTCGGATTTACTCTATTTAGCAAAATATGATAATTCTACAAAAAAAAATTCAATTCAATTAGCAACGTAGACTATTCTCCAACTATCAGGACTTTCAAAATAAGCCCTGATCATAGCAAGAAATCATACCATTCCTTTTGGATTCATGTATATAGTGTCTGACATTGTGCTTTTCATTCTTAAAATGCTCCAGGCCCACACAGAGCTCCTAAGAACTCACAACTAACTTTTTAAAAGATCAGACACACGTGAACTTTGATGTTTGATTCCACAAAGAATACAAATGACCTTAAATAAACCCACACAAACCAGGGGCAAGTGTTAATTACCAAGACCCCAATGGGAAATAAAACAAAACCAAACTCTATCACTCAGAGGAACATAAAACATTATTTTTTTTGTGTGTGTGAGGAAGATCGGCCCTGAGCTAACATCCGTTGCCAATCCTCCTCTTTTTGCTGAGGAAGACTGGCCCTGGGCTAACATCTGTGCCTATCTTCCTCTACTTTATATGGAACGCCACCACAGCATGGCTTGACAAGCGGTGCATCTGTATGCGCCCGGGATCCGAACCTGCAAACCCCGGGCCGCCCAAGCAGAACCCCGGGCCACCCAAGCAGAGCACGCCAAATTAACCACTGCGCCACCAAGCTGGCCCCTAAAACATTCTAATTTTTAAAACAGATATCATTGACAGGACTCTGAACGAAGTTTTAAGTTTTTATTTTATTGTTCTACATAAGATAACTTACTGTTTTAGGTACAATCTCTTATCATGTATAGTCTATATGGTATAGAGACCTAGAAAGAAAAGGGTAAATAAACCAAGAACAAATTATCAAATTGCTGAGTTCAGAAATGACTACTTTAGTATGCTAATTATCCTAGTGGGGGAAAAAAAGTGGTGATTTCACTAATATTCACCTAGGAAAACCTAAAAAGTTCGAGAGCATAGTTTTTCAAGCAGACGTCAACCCATATATCTTTGTGAATATAATAATAATAATATGCAATCCTTGATAGTCTTCACAGATATCTTGTCTCCTTCTTACAAGTCTACAAGACAGGTGTAAATATCCTGTATTACAGCTGAGACAGTGCCTTACTCAAAACTATTCATTTCTTCTCTTATTCTTCAAATACTGATGAACACCTGCTGTATCCCAAGTGCCATTTGGCACAGGTGATGAGCAGGCCAGGTCCTTGCTCTCATGGAGCTTGCCTTCTGGGGGTGCAAACAATAAAAGGCAAATAAATATTGAAACAAGATCATGTCACGCAAAGATAAGTGCAATACTGACAATAAAACAGAGTGATGTGAGAAAGCAACTGAAGCACAGCCAACCTTACAGAGGACAAGAGTGGGAACCACAGAAGGTCTTTTTGAAGGGATAACATCTGAGGTGAGACCTGAGCAATGAAAACAAAACGTTGGCATGAAAATCTGGGGAAGGGGGCTCCAGGGGAAGGAAGAGAAAATCCACACAATCAGTAAATAGTAGAGAGAAGATTAAACTCGGTCTTCTTCTCTTCCCATGAATTCGTGCTCTCTCTTTTTACTTGGTAAATGACCAACTGTGATCAGTGGTAAAAATGCACTCATTGTGGGGCCGGCCCGGCGGCACAAGTGGTTAAGTGCTCGCGTTCCGCTGCACAGCCCAGGGTTCATCTGTTGGGTTGGAACCCCGGGTGCCCACCGACGTACCGCTTGGCAAGCCATGCTGTGGCGGGCGGCGTCCCATATAAAGTGGAGGAAGATGGGCATGGATGTAAGCCCAGGGCCAGTCTTCCTCAGCAAAAAGAGAAGGATTGGCAGATGTTAGCTCAGGGCCAATCTTCCTAAAAAAAGAAAGAAAAAAAATGCACTCATTGGGTCATATTAAGAGTATCATAATAAAATACTTATTTGTAACCTTTTTTAAAAAAATCCCTATTGAAATTGTTCATGTGTTCCAGGCAAGATCTAAAGATCTTTAATTTTAATATAAAATCATTACATTAGAAAACAATATCAGTGTTCTCAGTAAGGCCCGCATTTGATATTTAAACACAAATTTTTGTCCCTCAAAGCATTTTTATCAGTTTATTTTCATTTCAGTAATCCAAGAATGAATATACAAATCAGGAAAAAGATAGCTTCCTTGTTTTGAACCTAAAACTGCTCTATAAAATAAACTTTATTTTAAAAATTAAGTAACATATATAGTATTACCAATAAAATATTTAATGCCTCAAAAAAATCTTAATGTGAGATTTAAGAGAGTCTAGGATTCTATTGTCTAAAAGCTACACCCACCTGCTAACATAAAGAGTTTAACAAACACATAGAGAAGAAATCCCCAAAATGAATATTATTTTCGTACTTTTCTCTTTTCTATAATTTCACAAACATTTAAACTAAGGAAGAATATATAATTTTACTAAAAGTAATCTGGTACCTCATTTCCCAGTCTGAATTCTTTGGGTTCAGATCAGAACTTGTCCTCAAAGAGAAAATTCAACACATAGATTACATACAAAATCAAAACTATCAGAAGCGCATAGTAGGAATATCAACATCAGAGAGTCTAGGAGGAGAGCTCTTACAAGAAGACAGCACTGTGTGATAAATGAAGGTCTGGCCTGGGAGTTGTGCAGGTTTGGCTTCTCTTTTGACTTTGTGAGTAGCTAGACATGAGACCTTGGAAAATTAATTAACTTCCTTAAATCTCAGTTTTCTTATTTGTAAAATAAGTGTAGAAATATTTGTTCCATCTGCCTACTAGGATTGTTGTTGTATGGACCAAGTGAAATAGTGTAAATTAAAGGATTTTCAAAATATAATGTTACTCAAAGAAAAAATGATAATTTCTTCCCACCCATACATATAGCCCCTTCCTAAAAACATTTCCTGAAATCTTCAGTGCTGGGCCCATCATCAGCTAAGAAGGAAAATATACTGATTTTTTTTTCAAGTTCTCCCACAAAAATCAGGAGCCACCCACTAAATTATAAAGTTTATGTCTTTATACTTCATGATACATGTTTAAAGCTCTTCACTAACTGGAGCAGAATGATTAGAGAATTAAACTCATTTGCAATTTTAGACTGTTGGTTTTTTAGAAACCTTAAAAGATTTTCAACTCTCTTTACTCAACATTTTTAGTAAAAGAATTTTGCCTACTTACGACATGCAGTCATGACTAAGAGGGAACCTGCTTGTTTTATTGTTTTGTTCCCCTCCATGTTCCATGTGCTTACCAGTCACTCTCAGGCCACACTGCCTGGAAAGACGTGCCTCAGAACACAGGACAAAGCACCTCTCAGAGGGCCTGACTGCAGCAGGCAGCAAGTCACTGTTTTCTCGGTTTCAAATGGAAGTCAGTGTTAACGGTAAGAAGGCTGGACAATACTGTCAGTTGTCATCAGTCTTTCGTGGGCAACATTCAAGACCAAATTAGAACTTGTCCTTGCCTGGCTAGTCTTCCTTTTACTTTAGGAAAAACGTTTAAGGAAATAATGCTGAAGTTTTGGACTTGTTTCCACAGAAGTTTGTTTATTTTGAACATTGGGGAGCAGTACGCTATGTTTTGCAGAGCGGCTGCTTAGTAGGCTCACTGCCATGGCTCCAACTGCAGAAGACCTTTACTCCTTGAATCCTTAGAATCCTTTCATCTCAAGTCTCACTTGGATAGACTGTGAGGTCCTTAAAGGCAAAAAACCTGTTTTACTCAACTTTGTATCCTCAACACCTAACCCAGTGCTTGTCACTTCAGCAGGCATTGTTGTATAATCAGAGATTTTTAGGAAGTCCTTGATATTAAATACTGAGGTGACCTACTTCTACACAGCCAATGCTTCTGGAATATTCTGTCATCTCAGATTTGGACTAACATATTTCAAGAACTGGATTCCCCACTGCCAATCAACTCTCACTAAAACTGAAGTTACCATGTACATAATTCTAAATTTTTGAAGTTGGTCTGAATGAGGCTGAAATTTCCAGTAAATGTGCATGCTGGGAATATATAAATTCATTGCATTGTACCATTTATCTTTGAGAAATTTTGAGAAAATGTGGCCCTATCTTTAATAGACATGAATTTCCTGAAGAAGATGGATATCTATATAGTTTTCAAGTATCAATCCTCTTTTCCTGGGGGACAAACCCTCTATTCATGTTTAGTTGATGACTTATTATTTATATCAATTACTGTGGGGTTTTTTCCTTTACATCCTTTCAAGAATTTTCTGGTGCCCATCATGATTTTTAAAATGGATATTTAAAAAGTGACTGTTTCATTAACAGAAAATAATGCAGAAGTGGAAAGTGGCCCCTGTTGGACTAGGTGACATGGAATGAAGGGACTCTGAGAATATGCCCAGTGTATGAGATTTTCTGCAATTGACTCAACATCACCACCACTCTCTCTAAACATCTCGCAAATCGCCTTCCCCACATGGTTCCAGGATAGTGTTGTAATAATGATTCTAACTCCAGTTTTGACGCTTTACTGCTGACAGGTTTCAAGCCACACCACCACCCTTTCCTCTTCTTCCCCACATTTGGGCAAGCTGAGAAGTAAGTGCAGGCATGCCTTCCTTTGGCACCAGTGGGAAGTGCAACCATGCAAGCTCTAGCCTGTGTGTGTACAGGAATCAAGCCAACTTCACCCTAGCTACAATAAGAACAGTCTCTCTTTCTCTGCTCTTTCAAGCCATTTTTTGGAGGCAACCTGAAAAGAGAGCCTCATTTTGTGAGTAATAAACCTTTTCATACTTTCTTAATACATGCATGGATATCATCAGTCTTGATATCGAAACCAAATTTGGGGTGGAAGATCCATCTCATTTTTACAAGGTGAACCCAACAATTGTGCCAAGGAAAGGCCATAATTCCCCAGAGAAAGACATGGCCATATGCATGAACAGACATGAGATCCATAGCAGCTTCTGAGAAACCCTTTGCAAACCTCTCACTTTAATGCTGCATATGGAGAGAGTTAGTGGAAGCTTCCCAGAGAATCTTGAGATTTGCAGTGGCTTCCAGGTGAGCCAAAGAACCACCCACCTCAGTGATGTATTGGTGGTGACATTTCCATCCTTTTTTCCTAGCCCTTCCAAAGATTGTGTACACCTCAAGTGCCCTACAAACCCCTCCATTCTTGTAATACATCGGGGACTTATGTCTTCTGGATTGAACCCTGACTGGTATACTCAGTTAATAAGAGAAACAATTGAGTCTCAGATTTAGTCCGCAGATTGGCACTCAATGAATTCCATCATATGATGGCAGACTTGCCCCTTTATCCATAAGAGTCTGAGTGAGTAAAATGAAGCAGAGTGAGGAAATTTTAGCAAGAAATCTGTCACAGAATGTTCAGAGAGTAGCTTTGATCAGGAATCTAAAAGAGGAGGGCAGGCACTATTGCACAGGTGAGATCAAACCTAGATCCAGAGATGAGGCATAAAGGAGATAAGATATCACATGGAGTTGGGTGAGAGAGGATGTGTTTTTTCAAATACAGTGCATCTTTGACACATTTGTTGAATAATTTGCTGTTGGTTACGCCAAATTTTATTGGCTTACACTCAAATTTTGCAGGTCTCTCCCGTGTGTATTCACGGAATGATATAGCTACCATTTTGCTTCAACAACCATGCTGTGCAAGATAAGAGCTGTAGGAATGGAGTCCACGGGCATATCTAGGAGAAAAGCCAGCCACAGGTGCCCAAGGAAGCAAGGAACAGCAGCTCCAAAGCCTAAAGGTGAAACACGCTTTCACTGAAGAGTCTCTGCGGCTGATTGTCAGAAAGTAAAACCAAGACGAGAATCAAAGAGTCCATACATTTCTGGCATGCAGTTCCCTTGCTCTCGTTTGTATAAATTCTTTGGGCACTATGTTCCCACCCAAATTGGCTCTAATGTCTGTGAAACTCACAGCCGGAGGCTGTGTCTAAGACTTTTTAAAGTTACTAAGTAACTCTTGACATTGTTTTTTAAGTTTTGTACCATTTTGGCTAACAGGTCTGCAGAAATCAGCAACTCCCCTGCTATGGTATCCATGAAACCGTTTGCTGCTGCTGTGAGCAGTTGTGCTGTTAAATATACCAGTATCACAAACCATTGACTCAAATTTTCATTTGGTGTCTTTAGGTAAATATTGCCAAAATTTGTCTTTTTATTATCTTTTCCTAATTCCTCTTCTGATTCTTAACTACATCTGCTCCATCTTCCAATCCAAGATCCTTTTCTCTGAGTTAAGACTATGTTCAACTTACTCTGGTTTTCTTCTCACTTACCTCCAAAATAAAGAGGAAACACTCAAAATTGCAAGGTATTTTTATAAGTTTCAAATCTATTGAAAGAGCAAGCATGAGAACTGTGTAAAGGGGAAATATTTTGCTTGCTTCAAGCTAAAATCAACTTGAAAGGTACTGGATAAAAATATCAAGTAGTCAGTGGTGACCTCATAACTATAAATTTGCTGCTGAGGCATTAGATACATCTTGAGCTTTGTTCTTCGTTCTCCAGGAAGCGGTTGCCATCAGCATTGCCTTCTGATTCCTGGCTGAGGACCGTAATCCTCTGTCTGGGGTTTCCAAAGCAGCAAAGACATGAGTGATATCATTTAAGTTCCATCTTGGTGAAGGTGAGTGGCCAACATGGCAGAAAGATAAGCATGACACTGGCAATCAACATTAGTAATCAAATGTTTTAGAAACAATAATATCACACAAGTAAGTAAGAATATGGCCTCATCTACATGCAAAGTGCTCACTTACATGTTCTTTGACGTAGACACATAAACACAAGGTCCTGTTTACTTTTACTCATGTTCATTCACATGTGATACATGAGAGACCAAGACAGATTCAGAAGCAGAGCTCCCACAGCTCCCTTTACTGCGATTTACAAATCCCCTGGATGGAGCACAAACACGTGTGTGTATTTAGGCCCCCACTACCCCAGCATATGCTCACACAAACACACCACAACTGCTGCAGGAATCAGAATCCCTCAGCCATACACAAAGTCCACGCTCTGTTGTATGCGCTTATCTGCAGTGTAACGTGATCATCTTTTCCTTGAGTATTTTGTCTCTCTTCACTGATTAACAGTTAAGTTCCCATAAAAAGTTATTTTGACAATCTTATTGATGAAAAATTCACAAGAAAAATTAAAATAAAAACTGAAGCACACTTCAAATTTCTGAGTGCAAAATATTGAATCATCTTTTACTGCCCTGAAAGTTCTAAGTTACTGTTTAGTCCTATTCTAGTACTCTTCTGAAAGTTAGATTTTCTGGAGTACTTTTAAAACAGAGTAGTCATTTGAATAGCAGTATTTTCCCTTTTGCCTTGGATTATAGTCTGTGTAAAAGTGCTTTGAAATCTAGGAAATATTTCTACACTAATTAGAGTATATAAACACTTCAGGCTAAACGTAGGCATGTGAGATTGCTATTTGATTTTAGTAACTGAGTACCTTGGAGAAGAAATAAGCACTTGTGGCATTGAATAGTATATAATCGAAAGAATTAAGGAAAAAGGTCAACATGCAATAAAATATATGTCAGAGATTTAGGAAAAGCCCACAAACTTGCAGAAATAAAGATCTTCAGGTATAATAACTGAGACTATTGATATTGTCACCTGTGACATAACAGAGCATTCATCCAAAGGTGCTGTGTAGTGTTCATTCTAGGTTTTGCTTTGTATTAAGAAATGGAATTTCATACATGTTAATTATACTATTCCCCTGCTGTTTTTCGTACTAATGCAAATTCATAAGGCTTGATGTCCCTTCAAAGCTATTGGGGTTTCAACCTTCAGTTCACCTACCGATGTCACTACGTCTCTTGAAGGAGGACAAAATTAACCTCAAAATCCAAGGCACGTATATTAATTTCACATGCTATTCACCACCTACGTGAGCGTTCTGATTATAAATTATGTTCATAAGGCTCCCTCTTGTATATTTTTAGATTAAGTCCCTGTTATAATCACGTCCAAGTGCCTGTTTGGTAAAGCGCCACATCTCAGTGCAGTCCATGGACCATAAAACTGCCGTTAGACACAAATTGTTTCGCACATTGATAAAAAATGCGAGAGCTGTATTCAAAGCAGAGGTCCTACTCAGTCAGCAGTGTCTTACAGACATCAAGAGTAGCAAAGAGACTAAAGGTCAGGTAACCATTGCAAAGCAAGTTAGCTTTCCAATTTGTGATCTACCAAGTTAGAAGATCCAGACAATAATGATTATTATATTTTTAACTAATAATAATATTATCTTTTCTGGAATGGCTTACTTATCTTCCATTCTCTCCTCCTTCTAATTGAGAAGGTGGAAAGCTACAACTTATATTTCCCAGACCACCTTGCAACTGAGGGCTTTATAGGCAAATCAAGTTCCATCACGTAAATATACTCAGTTAATATATAGAAGATAGAATTGAGGCAAAAATCATCTTCCTGTGGCTCTTGGCTGTTGCTGTTGGTTATCATGGCCATGGAAACATGAGGCTTCCTTAAAGAGGCTTTACCTCATCCATTCTCCAGCTTCCTGAGCATCCAGAGGCAATGGTGGCTGCAGTGGCTTCCCTATTGAGCTCCCCTGGATGACAATTTTGGTTGTCCATTCTCCAGATTCCTCAGACAGTTGAGAAAGCAGTGACAGCAGTTCTTGCTCTGATATATTTTTATGGTGACCCAAAAGGCATTAGCTCTCCTGAATAGTTCTGGGACTCATCTAAGAGGCTCATCATAGAACCTGCTCCTTAGGCCCTTCCAATGGATTTGTAAACTCCAAAATCCCTGAATTAAAACCCTACCTGCTTAAAATACCTAGAGTGGTTTCTGTTACATGCACTGAACCCTGAGTGACGCCTTATATTTTTGTAACTGTATACCGTTTATAAAATAGGCTATGCGATGTAGTTAGAGTAGCTTTACAGTTGGGCTCTAATTGTGGTCTCATCCAGTGTTGAATGTGACATCTTTTAATTTTCCCCATCCTCAGTTTCCTTATTTCTAAAGTAAGGATAATAATAACTGCCACACAAGGTTAAAGATATTAAATTAGATCTTATAAATAAAGTGCCTTTCCCAGCATCAAGCATAGAGTTGGTCCTCAAAAAGTTAGTCCTCTACTCCTTCACATACACCATGTTTGTATCAAGTCTCAATGAGTGTTAGATACTCAGAAAAATTTATTTCTTTTCTCCTTTCTTGGTGACAAATGTAATCTCATTTATCTTATATGGAGATTGAAAAACAAGTATTAGTTCTTTCATGAATCTATGAATCTGAACAACTACCAGATGCATGTTAGGTTACCAATAAATGAATTTGATTAATCTATGTCCAATCTTATCAAAACAAAATTATCAGTTTATAAATATTGATCCACGTGCTCTTTTATGCACTATGAAGAGAATGTCAAAGAAAAACACTGTTCAAAAGTCCAAGGTTTATAAACCACACATCAACAAGCACATTGAGTTAAGCCTAACCACTGGACTATTGTTTACTGTGAAGAGATAAAAATAGTGCCTGTTGTCTTTTTCTCCAACACTTTTTATACTTTAAACCTGGTAACAACCTTTGAGGTGGGTAATATTAAATAATTAGGAATACTTCTGGGGTCCAATCACTTCTGATCATGAGACCCTAGACATGTTTTCTAGCCTCTCCAAATCTCAGTACAACACCTATACATGAGGATACGAAAAATTCCTATCTGATAGGCCTGTTGTGAGGATTAAATAAGCCATTTGGTCTTGTTACTCTTCTTGACATTCTATACGCTGGAATCTCTGGTTCCTAGTTTCAAGGGAAGATATTACCATTAACCACTAGCTTTCCTAACTTCCTTTGTCTCTTGAACTTCCTAGCAATCAAGTACTTTCTAGTTGTGCTGTGAACCTGGAAAAACACAGCTGCTTTCCTTTACTTTCTCCTGTGTCTCCTCCCTTCCTTTAGGATTTTTAATTCAATGACCTTGTGATTGTTTCTATCCAAGACACCCATCTGCCTTAAGATCCCCTGTTATTCACCAGACACAAAACAAAAAGAGCATCTATCCTGGGTGATTTTCCTGCTTCCTGCACCAGAGAATGCCCCTAGGGGATGCGGCTCAGAAGGCTGCTTGATGATCCACAGCCTGACGTGTTGCCCTTGTCAGCCAGCAGGGTCAAGCTCCCCATTAACAATTTCCAAGGGTTCAGTCCAACAAGACAAGATTCAGATGAGCATTTGACTTGATAAGCTGATCTTGCTCACTCTCTCTTCCTGGTAGACAAGCCCGTAATTATTCACTCATACGTTCAACAAAAGTTTATGAGTACTCCATGTGACAGGGATTGAGCTAGATTCTAGTAATAAGGGGATGAATAAGATACTCTTTCTGATCTCAAGGAGGTCACAATCTAACATGGTCAGTCTTCACCAAACAAAGCCCTTCCTTAATGTCTCTTCTCATTAGAAGCAACATGCTTTTCACTTCTATCTTTTTGGCCTTGTAAATGTCTAAACATAAATGATATATATGGCCAGACAACATTCTTTTCTACTCTGCTTTATGTATTTTGTCCAGGACTTTTCCAGAATAATATTTGCCCTATAGCTGTTACTCCAGTAAAAATCTGGGTTCTAAGCTAAAACCCCTGTTTCTCCTGTTTTTACTCATATTGCTTGCATTTGTTTTCACAACATCTACCAGAGCTATCGGGTACTATATATTGTTAACCCAAATTAAAGCTTCCAAAACTTATTCTGGAACTCCAGCCTCCTGCAGATCAGTACAGAGTCTACTTACTTTGAACCTGATAGTTTTATTTTTTTTTTCAGGGTAAATGTTACCTAAAGGAAAAGCATACTGTGCTCAACAAGGAACGATCTGGGAGTTACCACGATGATCAAAGTGCACAAAAATATGTCTCCCATCCAGACGTTACAGTGTCTGACATTTCACTACTAGAGATTCATTTCTTTGGATTGTGTTCCTTACCATCTGCTTTCAGTGCTGGTAACATCATGCTAATTCACACTGAAGAGTCAAAGGGTTATGTCCCAGCAAGGACTTCACTGTTATGGATGCTTTAGTGAAGATTTCTCTTCATTATTTTTAGTAATACTATCAGCCATTTATTGATTGCCTAGTGCATACCAAGGTAGTAGATATTTCATAGTTCTATTATTTAATCTGTACCACAACCCTGTAAGATGGGTGTTATTACCGTCCATATTTTACAGATGGGAGAAACTTTCAGAGAGCAGTTAAAGAACACTGGCTTTGAGATGAAATAGACATGGTAAAAATTTCAAATTCATTACTTACTAGCAATGTGTCCCTGGAAAATTTCCATTTCCTTCACCTGTAAAAACAATGGCAACAGTATTTTTCTCCTGAGCTTGTGACAGAGAGTAAATAAACGCCTGACACAGAGGGAGTCTGAAGTACAGAGGCTACATAAGGATAGATAAGGAAACAACGATCACAGGTCAAGCAAGCTGCCCAAGTCACCAGCTAGCAACATCCCCATAGCCGGGACTACCTCCACTACAGTGTGGTGGTTTTTGCAAAGAGTATGCATGTCTCTATACTTTTGAGTCTTTCTTTCAAAATAACTTGGATAAATAAAAATAAAACAGGAAGGCAATAGTCACTACAATAATAGCAGCAGCAAATACACTGCAAAGTTAACCGATCTCCCCCAGAATAGGCTGTCCTTTCCTAGCCTGGATGGTCAAGGTCAGCTGTGGATTCAGTGATGGCAGCCTCATTTCTCTTCCCTGGCTTCGTGTGGATGGGTCTGCCAGTCAGTCTGTGACACTAGCTCTCATCTATTAGGAGCCTCATGAGTCAGTGCCAGTGTCAAGGCTGAGTGACGTCGGATAGGCCATGATGCAGTGCTGAGACACTAGAGACAGCAATTAAAAGGGATCTTTGTTGGTGAATTAGGTATCTTCATGCCCCTGGCTCCATACCTTCAAATTAGTATCAGCAAAGAAGGTGCTGTGTTGTTGGTGAGGAGGAAATGTAACTGTTGAGAAAGATATGATTATACACGGGAGGAGAAGAAACAGAAACGCTTTTGCTTGCACTGTGATTGGTACTAGACATCAACCTTCCATTTTGCTTTTTAGTTTGTTCAACTTAGTACAGCAGAGAGTTGTTTATTTCAAATTCAAGCTTTTTAAGTGCTCACAAAAAGTCCCTTTCTCTCTTACTGACATATTTTTTTCTTATTTAGCCATTTATATTGCCACCAGACCTAGTCTTCTGTGTCTGATATTTTGCTAGAACTATCAAAATAAGCAAACATAAATTCTAAGAAAAATACTGCTTTCTCCTACTCTCTCCTATTACTTTCTTTGGGACATGAGAGATAGTCTATCTCTTCATTACCAATTGTAGATTATTTTAACAAGATCTTCTTCCTTATAAAACTAAGCCTGTGTTATAATATTCAGTAACGTTATTCCTGCAGCCTGAACAAGTCTGACAACTCAGCTTCCAAAGTAGAAGGAAGTAAAAATCATCAACCAGCTTTTTCTTTACTGAACATTCTGTTTTTGAAGAAGAAAACCTTTTCCTTTGGTAGAAAATGCCAGTTGGTTCTGACAAACACTTGTGAAACTTCTGTCTTTTTGAAAATAGCAAATATCTAAAAATTCATAAAATTTTTCACAGACTATAAGAAATTAGTTGGAATAGGTGAGCTCTTAAAGGCCAGACTTTCTGAGCTCTGGCATTGCTTTTCCAGCTCTCTCTTGCATCATCACGTGGAAGTCCTGCCAACACCTTACGCTCAGCTTGTTCAAAACCGAAATCTCCATCCCCTTTTCCAACCTTCCTCCCCAGAAAAGGGCATCCCCAACATTCCTGGCAGATGTCTTCAGATATTCCCTCCTCCTCACCACTTATACCCAGTTCATCACCAAGTGCTGCCAGCAATTCATGTCAGTAGCTCTTGCCTCTGCCTCCTCCTTTCCATTCTCACAGCTGGCCTTTGCCATCTCTCAAACGACCTATTGCAGGAACCTCATCAATGGTCATCTTGCCTCCTCTAATATCCTTCACAGACACAGTCTCAGCATTATCTTTCTAAAGTACAGAATAGTTTTCAGCTGCCTACAGAATGTAGTCAAGACATAGGCGGACACCCACCTTCATCTTTGGTCCCATTTCATTCCAACCTCCCCACATACTGGATGATCCAGCCACACTGGAAAACTCACTGTTGCCCAAACATGCTTCACACTCCCTAAACCCTCTTCCTTTGATGATGGTACTCCCTTTTCCTGGAATACTAACGCACCTATCCCACTGGTCAGAGCACTCCCTCCTTCTCAATGCCTTCCCTGACTTTTTTCAGAGTAATGTCACTCTTTCCCTTCGTAGTGCCTAGGTGAACGTTATATTTCTTCACGGCAGCCAATGAGATCTTTTTTAACAAAACTAATCAAATAATATCACTTCCCTGCTAAAATCTTTAGGGGCTTGCACTAAACTTGGAATAATAAATTACACACTTCTAACCATGATGCACAAGGCTCTGCACTTTTTGGCTCCTATCTGCATCTCCAAGATCTCATGTTATCCTGCTTTGTCCTCCCTGCTGTCTATGCTCTTGCCGCACAGTCTCCTTTTCATTCTTCAAAACTCCAAGTTCATCCCCACGTCGTCATCTTTGCTCTTGCCATTTCCTCTGCCCGAAATACTCTTCCCACATGTCTTAACATGACTGACTTCTTCAGGCCTTCAGAAGCACTATTCATTGAAAGTAGCCCACATCAACTCAATATCACAGAACTCTCTGCATCTTCTTTCTAGCATGCGTTGCTATCAATAGATAAAATATTTTTGTGTGTATATATTTGCTTTGTGTTTCTTGTTTGTCTCCTTCCAACAAAATATAAGCCCCTTGAGAAGAGGTTGCTTATTCTTTTGTTTACCACTGAATCCTCAACAGCTAATACAGAGACAGACAACATTCAATAAATGTTTATTAAAAGAACAGATGAAAAACACAGCATTTTTCCATATATTATCTCATATTTCAGTAAGTTGTCCATGTCCATCTTTCTCCCTACATTCTAACCTTCTTGAGACCAGGGACTATATATTAATTATATTTATCTTCTCCCACAGCACCTAGTATTTCAGATTATCACAGTAGGAATTCAATAAAATTTTCCAATTGGAATTGAATTGAGTAACTCTATCCTTCACTGAGCTATACTTATTTCCGCAAATGTAAAGAGCATTGGATCTAGGAAACCTTGGCCATAGCCTCAGCTCTGCCACTTAAGAGCTGTGTGACCACTGTCAAGTTGCTTAACTTCTCAGAATCTCTGATTTCTCATGTGAAAAATAGGGATGATAAAAATGTTTCTGCCTAATTCACAAGATAGTTGTGAGGATTAAATTAAATCACATGTGTGTTTTTCTCTCTGATTAAGCTGCAAACTGTTCAAGGGTGGAGATAATAATTACTACTTTGCCTCACTATATAGAATAGCCTCATACTATGTGCACATAGATCAATCAATAATAGCTGTCATTTATTGAGCACCTACTATGTAATAGACATTGTAATAGGCACCTTTCATATGCCACTTTATTTAATTTAATTCTTAAAACCACCATGTAACACTAAATATTAGTATCTCCTTCTTATAGAGGAGAAAAATTGACAATCGCAGAGATGAGGAAATTTGCTTAAGTTAGTTACCGTCAATACTGGGATTGGATAGCAAGTCTGTGTCAACAACTAATTATAAGTGCTAACACTTATTTACCACTTTTTTTTAACTACCCAAGATCCATTCCTTTCCTGAGAGTTCCCCAACTGTCTTAATAAATCCTAGTAGAAGCCTAAGGAATCTCCGGAGGCTTTTTCCTTCCATTCTTCCCACTCATAATTCTAGGACAGCTGAGGAGCAAGCGCACGGCCTGAATTTGGCTGTGTTCTCTCAGGGAACCGAGTCTTGGTCAGGGTGAGAGGGGATGGAGGAAAGAAGGAGAGTTCATTCTTACCAGTGGTGGTTCTTGTGCAACGCTGTCTGTCCCATAGTCTCCTGCCACTGACAACTACAGGGTTGCTTCCCATCAATACAGTGAGTTCTCTGATAGGCTTCCAATAAGTTGTTTTGTCATTAAACTACTAGTTTCTGTTGCTAGCATAAACAGAACCCCAACTGCTATACTGTGCAAAATCAAAAATGTTGTGAATTATAATGAATTGTCAAAAAACTTTATAATGAATAAAAAATAAATATGCTAGTGAATGAATATCCCTATTCATATGTAAGCATGTAAAATATTAAATAATAGACTAAGTACTAAATAAAAATATATTACCAAAAAGGAATGCCACAAGATAGTACGTGATTAATTACCAAGTTAATAGCCCAAGCTGTAACTGCTGGAGGAGATCAGAGAAGAGAGAGCACACAGCAAGCTTGCATGATCCAGTGTCTTCAGAGCTCAGTAAATACTCACTGAATGAAGTCTGGATATCATTTCCAAAAGCAAACCTGAGGAAACTAATGAATGAAGGTCTCCTCTCAGAGACTCAAAGAGTGAGGTGTTGGATGACTCAGCACATCATCATTTGAACTACTCTTCTTCCGGACTACGAAATTCAACAAAGGCCTGTTACAAAAAGACAGGTTTCTGTCATGGTATTCTTTAGGGCTTTCAGTCAACAGACCTCTGTCAAACAACCAGTGTCCCAGATGTCACATGAGGTGCTAGCAATACATAAGGAGTCAAATTCAGACATCCAAAAGTGCACCATCTAAGTGGAGAACAGAGACACAGATAGAATACTATGAAAACAAGGCATAATTGCACATAGAGAATTGTCCAAAGATCAGGAAGCTCTCAAAAGGGACGTCTTACCCAACTAGGGGGTAGGAAAGCCTTTTAGAGGAGAGCTGTCCAGCTAGGTCTCAAAGGACAGATAGAATTGACAAAGGAAGAGAGAGGAGAAGGGCATTCTAGGAAGAGAGACAAATGTAAGCAAAAACCACGGAAACAAGGAACACTGAGGTGTGTACAGGTGTAATGTGAGGCAGGTGGCCACAAGAGATTAGGTCCAAGTGGGAAGCAGGAGACAGACCCTGGAGGGTCTGGTATGTGATGACACTGTAGACCCGAGAATATAAAATCCTAACTAACCAGACCTGAGTCTCACGCCCATCTTTGGAGGCTGGAGAGGAATCAATGTCACTCAAACTACATGAACTGAAAGTGGAATGGAGTGTTATCCCGGAGGATTATCAGGGAGCTATTACCAGAAAACTGGATAGATGCTGGGGGGAAAATAGCTGATAATACCTATGATTATATTCTCCTAAAGAGAAGACTAAAAGCGCTTCATCGTAATCTATTAGGCCAAAGAACTCAATAATAATTATGCTTCTTTCTCATGAATAGTAATTCAAGTTTCACAACGCGTAGAAATCTGGATAAATCTGCTAGACTGTGAGCACCATCAGGGCAAAGACACTTCTTGTAGCTACCATGCATAGTACCTAGTAGGTGCTCAACTAAATTTGTTTGATAAATAAACGAAGGAATGTGTATAACGCCTTCTTTCATGTCCACCATCAATTTTATAAGGTGCATATTTTTATTTCCATTTCATAAATAGATAAATTATTTAAGAAATTAATAAAATATTTAGTGAGGAAATATATAATCGGATGACATTTTTCTGGACATTGAATAAGAATAAATGATTCAAAATATAGAAGATGGAATTTTAATTGTACTTACAAAAGAATTTCTTGACTTTTAGGTTTATAAAAAATAGAACTACTTTTCCAGAAAGACCACAAATCTGCTACTCCAGAGATGTTTTAGGCAGAGTAAGATGTTGATTTATATGAAGACTGCTTTTCTCAAAGCAGGGAGATGGATACATTGAGCTTCAACAAATTTGTTTGTAATTTCTCTTGTAATTTTGTAAAATTTCCTAGGGGGAAAAAAAGTGTCATTCTGAATGGCTAGTATCTTTTGCTATAGTGACACCTACTGTTATTGACAATATGTTGTTTTTAAGAAAAATATTTTAAAAATAATATGTTTAAGCTCTAATAAAAAGGATATTAATATGAATTCTTTATTTTAGTGGTTTAACTTATGAACTATAATACTTAGAAATGTTAAAATAAAAATGTATATAATTTATACACCTTTGAATTATATATGGATGAAGTATTATCAAATACTATTAAGTTATTGGCTTAATAACTTGGTCATTACCAGATCTACGTACACACAAACATTTATGTGCATACATATATTAATATTACATATGTATATATAAGGCATTTTAAAGCATAATTCCAATAATTTTAATGTTAAGTCTATAAAACGTTAGACATTTTGTCAACTTAGTAAGCCTTGCACATTTCAAATGCAGGATTAAAATGACAGAGTGTTTACTCTAAGGTATTCAAAATAATCCTAAAATGTCCATTTTGAAGAGTATTAAAGATAGCCTATGTACTCATTTATGTTCATTTTACTTAATAAACATATAATTCTAAATTTTTTCTCTTAAGGACTAGAAAGGGCTCTAAGAGGACACTGGGCCTATTTTACAGAGTCTAAGAAACTTGCCTTTAAATTTACCTCATGATGTAAATAGCTCCTCTATTCCCATTGCTCTCTGGAAATGGAAAGTTGACACCTCTCTCACACTGTAAATATCAGTATTTTTAAGACATCTTCTTTGTGTTTTAATTTCAGTGGAATAAATATGATAATCTACCTAAGGTTGTCTAAGTTGGGAATGAGCTAACATTATTAGCTAAAGTTTATTAACTACTTACTATGTGAGCAGACCACCCTAACTGCTTTACAAGTATTATCTTGCTTAATGCTCACAACTGTCCTGAGACTCCTACACTCCATATTGTAAACAAGGAAACTGAGGCACAAAGATATCAAGTAACTTGCCCAAGGTGGAACAGCTAGTAAGTGGTAAATGGAACTATTAAACCCAGGGCAGTCAGCATCCAAAGGCCAGAGCCCAACCTAGGATGATCTACATATATTTTGATACATGAAAAATAGCATGCAATTTAAAGGGGAGAAGGAGAAATTTCAGGAAATGCAAAGTCATGTGTAAGGAAAAAGTCCTCAGCGTACCTATACTCGCCCTCTGCAATCCTTATCCAAATACTCCCAGCAGGATATAACCAAGGGGGGAAAACGCAGCATAAAATGATCAATATGTCATATACTGGGTCCACCCCATAGACCAATTTTTACTTGAACAAAGGCATGCTTTTTAGAAAACATACAAAGTTACAATAATCAAAAGATACAAAAATAACACATAGAAACCATGAAGGAAAAACCAATTTGTCATGATGATCATTGGAGCATGCCACCAACTGTAAATATCTTAACATGGTTAAGAATGGGCTACAAAGATCAACAAATCAAGCATTATTATGTCTAAAATGGAAAAGAACTTTAGAGTTAGGGATCTTTCCTAGTATCTCAGGAATTAAATATTAAAAGTAAAGAGTCAGAGAAACTTCCTGAAAAGGCAGACTTCATAGCTATCAGCATTCTCATTCATTTGAAAGAATTTTCTTGATACATAAATATTTATAGAGATATCAATGAATATATATGATGAGATCAGCAAATAGATATGGATATATATATATATCTGAGCTTAGTCTTCCTGCCTGGTCTTCTATATTATCACAAAACTACATTAATAAAGGAAAAAAAATCAGCCGATATGTGTATTTTGAAAAGAACACTAGGCAGGCACTAAGAAGGACAGAAAGAAATGCAAGGACAAGGAGAAATGCAAGTAAGTTGAAGAGGTATTCTATACATATGGAAAAGCAATTAACAATAGCAGACAAAAGAGTTACATATATTATAAAACGGAATTTGGGAAGTAATGACAACTTCCAACTTGGATCATTACAGAGGACTCCAAAGTAGATAAAGAATATGAACTGGATTTTTTTCTTTTCTTTACCAATTGTATTTACAGAGATAAAGAAGAATGAGGAAAATATTTCAGGCAAGGGGAAGTCAAGTGTAGAAACAAAAGTGTGAAATCAAGATGGTTCAATGTGCATTCAGAGATAGGGCTTGGATTAGTTTGCATCAAGAGCAGACATCCTAGACAGGCTTCAAGATTAGTGTCAGAAATTGTAGATTCATAACTTACCATGAAGTATACTGAATACCAGGCTAAAGAGTTGCTACCTCATTCTATCTGATGATTTGATTTTGATCATAGGGATGACACTATTAAAGCAGTATTTTAGGAATAATATTGGTAGAAATGTAAAAGATAGACCAAGAAGGATAGAGATAGATGTGACCAGGTAAAGGTTGCTACCAGAGATCTGAATTAGGTTGGTCATGTTGAAGGTAGCAAGAAAAAAACATGGATGTGATAGACATTGCCAAGATTAAATTTAAAGGATTTGGGGAGATCAAGTCCAAGATGGTGGAGTAGGAAGACCCTAAACTCATCTCCTCCCATGGACACACTGAATCTACAATTACATATAGAACAATTCCTCCTGAAGAAGAACTGAGGGCTGATTGAACAGCTTCTGCATAACAAATGAAAGAGGGACCACATAGAGATGGTTAGGAGAGGCAGAGACATGGTATCAATGGGAACCCCACCCCAAAGTGGTGTCCTAAGCAGGGAGGGTTATCACTGTGAGGAGCCCCTACATAGCTTCTCACCCTGAGGCACAGGTAAAAAAAATAGCAGTTTAAAGGTCATCTAGAATATATGATGAATAAATCCACTTACTATTCCTAGAGTGTCTGCCAAGTGGTCAGGGAACTGTTGTAACTCTCTCTGGGGTTGGAGGCACTGGCAAGCACTATTTTTTGTGTTCCCTCTCCACCTTGATAGTGTGGGTGGGGACACAGTCCAGACACTCTAGCCAGCCTGCTAAGGCTGCCCAAGTACACCCAGGTCCCTTCCCCCACCAGCTCCAGCCATCCCACCAAGGTGGCCTGGATGCAGCACACTCCAGGACTCCCCAAGCTTTTGCCAACTCTGGCTCCAGTCAGCCTGTCAAACACCCCTACACAAAACCACTTCCTCAATACTGCAAGAGGTAGTTGTTTGACTTAATTCATAGAAACAAACATGGAAAGTCAAACAAAATGAGGGGGCAGAGGAATATGTTCCAAATGAAAGCACAAAATAAAACCTAGGAAAAAACCTTAATGAAACAGAAGTAAGTAATTTTTCTTACAGAGAGTTCAAAGTAATGGTCATGAATATGCTTACTGAACTCGGGAAAAGAATGAAGGAACACAGTGAGAATTTCAACAAAAAGTTAGAAAATATAAAAAAGAAACAATCAGAACTGAAGAATACAATAACTGAAATGAAAAATACACTAGAGGGAATCAATAGCAGATGAGATGATACAGAAGAATGTGTCAGTGGTCTGGAAGACAAAATAGTAGAAATCACCCAATCAGAACAGCAAAAAGAAAAAAGACTTTTTAAAAAATGAGGATAGTTAAAGAAACCTCTAGGACAACATCAAGCTTACTGACATTCACATTATAGATATCCCGGAAGTAGAAGAGAGAGAGAAAGGGACAGAAAACTTATTTGAAGAAATAATGGCTGAAAACTTCCCTAACCAGGGGAAGGAAACAGACATCCAAGTCCAGGAAGCACAGAGAGTCCCAAACAAGATGAACCCAAAGAGATCCTCCCCAAGATGTATTATGATTAAAATGGCAAAAGTTAAAAATAAAGAGAACCTAAAGGCAACAAAAGAAAAACAACAAGTCACATACAAGGAAACCTCTATAAGACTATCAGCTGATTTTTCAGCAGAAACTTTGCAAGCCAGAGGAGACTGACATGACATATTTAAAGTGTTGAAAGGAAAAAAAACTTACAACCAAGAATACTCTACCACTCAAAGTTATCATTCAGAATTGAAGGAGAGATAAAAATTTTCCCAGACAAGCAAAAACTGGAGGAGTTTGTTACCACTAAACTGGCCTTATAAGAAATGTTAAAGCGTCTTCTTTAAGTGGAAAAGAAAAGACCATAACTAGAAATAAGAAAGTATATGAAAGAAAAAAATCTTTCTGGTAAAAGCAAATATTTAGTAAAGACAATGGGTCAGCCACTTAAAAAGCTAGTATGAAGGTTAAAAAATAAAAGTAGTAAAATCAACTATAACTACAATAAGTAGTTAAGCAACATATAAAATAAAAAGATGTAAAATATGATGTCAAAAACATAAAATATTGGGGGGAGTAAAAATGTAGTAAAATATTGGGGTGGGGAGTAAAAAAGTGCTTTTAGAATGCATTTTAACTTAAGTGTCTGTTACCTTAAAATAGCCTGCTATATATATAGGTTGATATACATGAACCCCATGGTAACCACAAGCCAAAAACCTACAATAGATACACAAAAACAAAAATAAATGGACACAAACATAACACTGAAGAAAACCATCACACCACAAGGGAAGAGACCAAGAAAAGAAGTAAGAAACAGAGAAGAACTACAAAACAACAAGAAAACAACTAACAAAATGACAATAGATACATACCTGTCTATACTTACTTTAAATGTAAATGGACTAAATGCTCCAATCAAAAGGCATAGGGTGGCTGAATGGATAAAAAAAACAAGACCCATCTATATGCTGCCTACAAGTCTCACTTCAGACCTAAAGACATGCACAGACTGCAAACGAAGGGATGGAAAAAGATATTCCATGTAAATTGAAATGAAAAGAAAACTGGAGTATCAGTACTCTTAGACAAAACAGACTTTAAAACAAAGACTGTAACAAAAGACAAAGAAAAATATTACATAGTGATAAAGGGGTCAATTCAAAAAGAAGATATAACATTCTTAATATTTTTGCATCCAACATAGGAGCATCTAAATATATAAAGGATATATTAACAGACATAAAGGGCGAAATTGACAGTACTACAATAATAGTAGGAAACTTTAATACTCCATTTACATCAATGGATAGATTATTCAGACAAAAACTCAATAAGGAAATATTGGCCTTAAATGACACATTAGAACATATGGATTTAATAGATATATACAGAACATTCCATCCAAAAACTGAATAATACACATTCTTTTCCAGTACACATGGAACATTCTCCAGGAACATCACATGTTAGGCTATAAAATAAGACTCAGTGAATTTAAGAAGATTGAAATCATATTAAGTATATTTCCTGACCACAATGATGTAAAACTAGAAATCAATTACAAGAAGAAAACTGGAAGAAAAAAAAAAAAAAAGATGCTACTAAATAACCAATGGGTCAGTGAAGAAATCAAGAGAGAGTAAAGAAATACCTTGAGACAAATGAAAATGGAAACACAACTTTCCAAAATCTATGGGATGCAGCAAATGCAATTCTAAGAGAGAAGTTCCTAGTGATAACGGCCTATCTCAAGAAACAAGAAAAATCTGAAATAGACAATTTCACTTTACACCTAAAGGAACTAGAAAGAAGAAGAACAAACAAAATGCCCATAGTTAGTAGAAGAAAATAAATAATAAAGATCAGCGTGGAAATAAATGAAATAGAGACTTAAAAAACCCAATAGAATAGATCAATGAAACTAAGAGCTGGTTCTTTGAAAAGGTAAACAAAACTGAGAAAACTTTTGTCAAACTCATCAAGAAAAAATAGACAGAGGGCCCAAATAAATAAAATCAGATATGAATGAGGAGAAGTTACATTGACAACACAGAAATACAAAGGATCATAAGAGACCACTACTATTATATGCAAAGAAATTGGAAAACCTAGAAGAAATGGGTAAATTTCTAGAAACATACAACCTTCTAAGACTAAATCATGAAGAAATAGAAAATCTGAATAGACAAATTACAGGTAATGAAATTGAATCAATAATTTAAAAACTCCCAAAAAACAAAAGTCCAGGGCCAATTTCACAGGTGAATTCTACTAAACATTTAAAGGAGTTAATACTTATCTTTCTCAATTTATTCCAAAAAATTAAAGAGGGAGGAATACTTCCAAACTCAATTTATGAGGCCAGCATTACCCTGATACCAACACCAAAGACTCCACAAAAAAAGAAAACTACAGGCCAATATCCCTGATGAACATAGATGTAAAAATTCTCAGTGAAATATTAGCAAATAGAATTCAACAATACGTCAGAAGGAACACACACCAAGATCAAGTGGGTTTTATTCCAGGGATGCAAGTACAGTTCAACATCTGCAAATCAATCAATGTGTTACACCACATTAACAAAACAAAGGATAAAAATCACAAAAGCATCTAAATAGATGCAGAAAAAGCATCTAAATAGATGCAGAAAAAGCATTTGACAAAATTCAACATCCATTTTTGATGCAAACTCTCAACAAAGTGGGTTTAGAAGGAACATACTGCAACGTAATAAAGGCCATATATGACAATCTCATAGCTAACATCATACTAAGTGGTCAAAAGCTGAAAGCTTTTCCTCTAAGATCAGGAACAAGACAGGAATGTCTCTCACCATTTTTATTCAACATAGTATTGGAAGGCCTAGCAAAAGCAATTAGGCAAGAAAAAGAAATAAAAGGCATCCAAATTGGAAAGGAAGAAGCAAAATTGTCACTAGGTGCAGATGACATGATACTATATATAAAAAACCCTAAAGACACCACCAAAAAACTACTAGAACTAACAAGTGAATTCAGTAAAATTGCAGGATACTAGTTAACATACATAAATTGGTTCCATTTCTAGACAGTAATAGTGAGCTATCAGAAAGAGAAATTAAGAAAACAATCTCATTTACAATTACATCAAAAAGAGTAAAATACCTAGGAACAAATTTAACCAAGGAGGTGAAAGACGTGTACAAGCAAAACTGTAAAACATTGATGAAAGAAATTGAAAACAAAACAAATTAATGGAAAGATATACTGTGTTCATGGATTTGAAGAATTAATATTGTTAAAATATCCATACTACCTAAAGCAATCTACAGATTAAAGGTAATCCCCATCAAAATATCAATTGTATTTTTCGCAAAAGTAGAACAAAGAATCCTAAAATTTGTATAGAACCACAAAAGACCCTGAATAACTAAAGCAATCTTGAGAAAGAAGAATAAAGCAGGAGGCATCACACTCCTTAATTTCAAACTATACTACAAAGTTATAGTAATCAAAACAATATTATACTGGCACAAAAACAGACACATAGATCAATGGAACCAAATAGCCCAGAAATAAACCCATGCACATATGGTCAATTAATCTATGACAAAGAAGGCAAGAATATACAATGGGGAAGAGACAGTCTCTTCAATAAATGTTGTTGGGAAAACTGGACAGCCACATGCAAAAGAATGAAACTGGACCACTATATTACACCATATACAAAAATAAATTCCAAATGGATTAAAGATTTGAATGCAATACCTGAAACCATAAAACTGCTAGAAGAAAACATAGGCAGTCAGCTCCTTGATATCAGTCGTAGCAATATTTCTTTGGCCCAGTCTCCTCGGGCAAGGGCAACAAAAACAAAAATAAACAAATAGGACTAGGTCAAACTAAAAAGCTTTTGCACAGCAAAGGAAATCATCAACATAAAGAAATGACAACCTACTGAATGGAAGAAGAAATCTGAAAATCATACCTCTGATAAGGGGTTAATATACAAAATACATAAAGAACTTATACAACTTAATATCAGAAACACAAACAACCTGATTAAAAAATGAGCAGAATACTTGAATAGACATTTTTCCAAAGAAGACATACGGGTGGCCAACAGGCACATGAAAAGATCCTCAACATCACTAATTATCTGGGAAATGCAAATCAAAACCACAATGAGATACCACCTCACTCCTGTCAGAATGGCTATTACCAAAAAGGCAAAGCATAACAAGTATTAGAAAGACTGTGGAGACAAGGGAACCCTTGTACACTGTTGATGGGAATATAAACTGCTGCAGCCACTACAGAAAGCAGGATGGAAGTTCCTCAAAAAGTTAAAAATAGAACTACCATATGAGCCAGCGATTTTACCTCTGGGTACTGATCTAAAAGAAATGAAAACAGTAATTCAAAGAGATATGTGCACCCCATGTTCATTGCTACATTATTTAGCTAAGATAGCTAAGATATGGAAGCAATCTAAGTGTCCATCAACAGAAGAATGGATAAAGAATATGTGATATATATGTATATGCAATGGGATATTACTCAGCTATAAAAAAGAATGAAATCTTGCCATTTATGACAACATGGATAAACCTAGAGTGTATTACACTAAGTGAAATAAGTCAGACAGAGAAAGACAAATACCATCTGATTTCATTTATATGTGGAATCTAAAAAACAAAACAAATGAATAAACAAAACAAAATAGAAACAGATTCATAGATACAGGAAATAAACTGGTGGTTATCAGATGGGGGAGGAGTTAGGGGCAGGCAATAGAAGTGAAGGAGGTAAGAGGTACAAACTTCCAGTTATAAAATAAATGTCATGGGAATGTAATGTGTAGCATAGGGGATACAGTCAATAATACTGTAATAAGTTTGCATGGTGACAGATGGTAACTAGACTTACAATGGTGATCATTTTGTAATGTACATAAACATCAAATCACTATAACGTATACCTGAAACTGATAGGATACTGTATGTCAACTATATTTTAATAAAAATATTAAAGGATTTCACAAATAGCAAAGACCCTAATGCTTGGCTTAGTGTGGATGCAGGCTACAAAGAGCAAGAAGAAAACAAAATAGAACGATGACTCTGATAGATCAGCTGTCCTGCAGCTTCAAGCTTTCAGAATGGCACTCTATCAGGTAGGGGGTAAGAACCTCTGGAAAAGGAAAAGAGAAGAATGGCAAAAATGTTAAGAATAGAAGAACTGCAAATTGCACAGAATGTGGAATGATTGGTCAATTTGTTACACAGAAAGAAAGGATATTCTCTAAATAGATAGTAATGAGTAGTATAAGAGCCAAACCAGTTTGCAGAATCCAAGCTGTCTGGACCAAGCAACAGAAAAAGATATAGGAGAGGGAAAGAATAAGAAAAATAAGCAAATCTAAGCAGCCAAGGAGACAAGCAAAAGAAGTGGCTGGGGAGAATAGAGGCATTGGAAGTGACAAACAGCTGCCACCTTGAGAAAAGAGAATAGTGTTAACAATGGAGATAGAGGTGCTAGTACAGCTCTGAAGTCTAGTATGACCACAAAATTAAATTCTCATCGTTTAATCACCATTACAGTGACTGTTTTAGGAACCAGGAACAAAAATTAAGAACCCATGTAGTCACCAGTTCAGATTTACTTATGACAGCAAAAGATAGAATGGTAGATATTTGACATCTAGTAAGGAGGGAAAGAGAAATTAAGTGAAAAGAGAATCCAAGCCAAATAAATCATCTTCCAGGGCCCTTGCTGTCCATCTTATGGAAATGTTCTTCCCTGGGATCTTCCCATAGCTCACGACTTCCCTTCATTCTGTCCCTGCACAAATGTCACCTCTCTGACCTCACTAACTAAATTAACCACTCACTCAGCCCAGTCACTCTAACTCCCTAATATGCAATTTTCTTTATAGAACTTACTGCTACCTGAAATCATATTATGCCTTTATTTTTGAGTATTTTATTTTCTGCCTTGACCTAGGATGTAAGCTCTGTAAGAGCAGACACACCATCTTTCTTGTTAATCACTGCATTCCTTAGCTTTTTAAAGTGCCTAGATGTTTGTTGAATGAATGGATGACTATATTTTCAAATTGATGTTCTAATTCACAAAAACTGAGGTTGAAATTCTGACTTGGCCATCTACGAATCTGTAGTGGTCATGTGCTTTCTTTCGCCCTAGCACATTTTGGAGAACACTCCCATCCCTAGTTGCAGTCCAAGTGGCTCAGGATTCTCGCCCCATCTTCCATCTCCAAGGGTGGCACCTAACACAGGATGGGTTACTCAGAGAACCCAATCACCCTGGCCAGAATGGCTGGTTGCAGATTGGCATGGAATCCAAATTAAGTCAATTCAGACTCACCTCCAGGGCTTTTTCTGAAGCTATCCACTTGGTGTATTCTCTGGGATCCCTTACAAGTAGAATGTAAGCTTAGATCCACAAGCAACCATTCTTGTTACTGCACGAGAAGTAGCTGCCAGAAAATAAATCCAACATGGAGGGAGAGCTGAGACGTGAAAAAAGAGACAAATTTCTGACGACATGGTTTGAATCCCTGAATCCAAAGATGCCTAAAATCTAACCTTTTCAACTTTCCAAGAACCTGAGACAATCAAAACTCTTGTTTAAGCTAATTTGAGTTGGATTTCTCTCACGTGCAATAGAAAGAGTCCTGACTAGTGAAAACTGTGAAAATTTGGGCAAATCTTATTTCAATTATTTGCAAAACAGTGACAATAACATCTACTGAGTGTGGATAAAATCAATAATAGTTTAAATTATAAAAAATAAATGACAACAATAACAAAGTACCTCACACATAGTATAGACCCTCGACAAATGAGAAAAGCAGCTCCCGAATTGTTTATTAACAAGAACAGCAGCAGCAGAGCTCATAGTCTGTAGGACATAATTGCTAGTATTCAAAACAAGCAATGGAAAAACATTCTATTGTCAGATCTGCCCATAAGAGAGAGGGGTGACGCAAGCTAAATTTGGCAATCAGCACAAGAGAAATCTAAAACAAGCACCATACCAGAAGGGAGAAGACAGATCACAGACAGATACGAACGGGAGAAAAAAAAGAAAGTCAAGACTATCCATCAGGTCAGCAAATTAGAGAAACTGAGTTGATAGGAAGTTAGAAGTCAGGTTTGAAATACTAGTGACAAAATAAGTATTAAGATATGGGTGGGTTAGAAACAAGTGAGATAATATTGCAACCATATGCACTGATCCTCTTGCGGAGACCTTGGCCTTATTCACTGGACCAATGATGTATCTTTGAAAAGTCAGAAACTTTGTCTGATGTATTGTATCTTGAATTAATTTACCCAATTTATAAATCAAAGCTAGGTACACACATCCTCTTGAAATGTGAATTCCTTTCTTTCTTAAGCTAAGAACAAAGCTGTAAAAATTTATCCTCACTCTGAAAGGGAAACTGTACACGACTTGAGAAGGGCTAGCCCCGGAACTAGCTAATGGATCAGTACAGTGCTCAATCCTCCACATTATTCGACAGCAAAAGGGCAGCTGGTCACCGTATTTGTCATTTTTTAATCAGCTCAATATTGTTGAGCATTACTATACCAAGCAATTATGTGAGCAGTTCTCAGTGAGAAGATGAATGTATTTCCCTATCATGTGTTCAAAGTTAATTGAAAATAAATATAAATGTATATGTGAGCAAATGCAATTAATTTATGGACGAGAATTTTCTGGTGAGTAATTTGGTATTTGAAATAAGACACATCAGAGAAGACTAACAGCAGCAGCTTGAGAGAGAGTTAGAAAACTCTGAAGTCAAAGAAGGATAGCGAGTTTTCCTGTGAATCCAGATTGAAGTCAGAACCTCGCTCATCCTCTCAACTCCAGCCCATGCCACCTCCTCCAGGTGCGTTTTTTGGCGCCAGGGGAAGAACTCCAATGGCATCTGCCAGTATCTGTGTCAGCACGCCTGTACTAGGTCACAGTAATAGCTGCCGCCAATGTCTCAGTCCCTGGGGAGGTCTCACCTCTCACCAAGATGCACCCAGAGACTATCAAGTGAGTCTCTTTTCACCAAAGGACTGTGCACCTCTCTTTTTGGTGATTTTAGGTTGCTTTCTGAAATGGGTGAATTTGGGTATGGGCCCTATAAGAGCAAGTTTTTTTTCTTTTATGTATGATAGCTTTTCTAGGGGTATTCCCCATTGTTGTTAGCAGCCAGCAAAGCCAGATATTACGACACTTGTCTCTGTTGAACTGAGTGCAAACCTGCTTATTGTGGTAATGCTCCCCCCACTCAGATCCCCCACTCCTCCAGGGAAGGCTTCATACCTTAGGATTGCTCCCAGCTGTGAAGTGCCATGGCTTGTGAAGGTGGCTTTTTTCTCTCCAGAAAGGAATTTCTGCCTCTTCCACTTCAGTCAGCACTGTCCTTTGTTACTGGGTCATTTTTATACAGTTTTCATTTCTCTCTCAGGGGTAATTCTTCCAGGAGTAGGTGTAAATTTGTTGTGTCCATGGGAGGAGGTCAGTTAAGAGGCCACCTACACTGCCATCTTGACACCAGATCGATTATTATTATTATTACCCTATGATTATGAAGATACTTTAGGCCTGAGGCTTGATCAAGCCATTCTAAAGCATCCTGACGTTTATGTTGAAATGAAAAGCATTCTCCCTCCTTCATGTCCATTGATAAACTCCAGGCTAATCAAGTAGAGGTATGGTTCCCAAGACAGTAAAGAATAAATAGTCTAGAACTGCTAATATTAACAGATGAAAGGGCACCGCCATCTACATGGAGGGGAAGAAATTGTTTTTCCAGAAAGTGAGAGAACCATTTGATAAAAGCTTCTTGAGCTCAGAAATGCAGAACACAGCGCTGAGTGAGTACTAACTCCAAACACCGCCCTGGAACTTACTTTCTTGAAAGATTAACCAAAGAGAGTTCATGTGTGTGTGCATGCATGGATGTGCATTTAATAATTTCATCTTTATTCATAAAGAAAATGTGGGATGCACAGATACAGGACCCCTGGGTGGGGTTGTCAGATTTAGTAAATGAAAGCACAGCACCTCCAGGTGAATTTGAACTTCAGATAAACACTAGATAATTTTTTAGTACAAGTACGTCCCATGCATACCCACAGGTTGGTATCCTGGACAGTGGAGGTATTCAATATCAAATCAATAAGGTTGTCCCTGCTCCTGAACCAGTGACAGAAGGAGTATCAACTTTGTGAAAACACCCAATTAAATGAGACTTTCCAGGAAGCAGTCAGAAGCTAGGGGCATAATGACCGTAGCATCTTCAGGTGAAAAGAGGTTGCACAGATACTCCCACACATTATTTCTAGCTTCGTGAGACCACAAGACACCACATAACTTTAAGATTTAAATTCTTGGCACATAGTAGCCCTCAATAAATACATTTTTTATTCAATAATTAGAAACAAAAGTTTTATCCGATTTTATGATCACCTCTTTTCTCGAGGTAATTGGCAGTACACTTTTGCGTTCAATTGGTACTGAAAAGTTGGCAGTTGTTAAAGAAAAGACCATTAAATTCACTGCCTGCTTTCATATCTTTGTATGAAGCTTTTAAAAACAATTCTATCTATATTTAAGCTTCTTTGTTCCCCCTCTATTGTATGACTCAAATCTTTCAAAACCATGTTCCCTAGCCCTTTAATATTCTAAGTGTCTGTGCAGAAGTTGAACTTATGCATTTGGAATTGAGATTAAATTCCCTGAATGCTTTTAACATTCCTGAGTGCTGTCATCCTCACCACTGTTCAGTACCAAAGCCACTGGATAAAGTACAAAAAAAAGTAAAATATTGCAGTAAGTGAATGATATGTGAGATGCAGAGCTGTAACAGTGACAGAGCTTAGGGCAGTCTTTCTCGATATGACAGAGCATGTAATGCACCTGAACTTGGGCCCGTGTAGTGAATAAGAGTTTTAATTTTCTGAGTTTTATGGAATTCCGTATTATGTTTGACAGCTCTGTCTCACACCAATGGCTGGCTCCATAATGCTAATCAAGTACAGATGAGAAAATGTTATTAAAAAAGAATGCAAAAAGTGTATGCAAGCTTCAAGTCCATAAAACCTAATTTCCTGTGGGAAATTACCATTTTCATATTGTTATGACATTTTTGGCGTACTGCAACTGCAAAATTTGGCTCTTCCTTATGCATATATTGGAAAGCTCATTCAAGAAAACAGATTGGGAGGGGGAAGGAGTGAGGCAGGGTGCTGCTGGACCTGTCTGTGACCTCCCCCAGGACATTTTCTACTCCTTGTCCTACTCCACACTCCCCACATCTGCTCTAAAAACCCAGGATTGTCACACTCATGGAAGAGAACTTTTCCCCAATCAGGTTAAAACATAAGATGAAGTTCTAGAAAGAAAGACTGACACAGGTGACCAATCTCCCTGGTCATCTCCTCCGTCTACCCCTGGTAACATCCATATATAGTGAGGAATTGAGTTATGCTGTTCCGCATACAAAAACAAGAATCCAGCTCACTCTCTAAGGGCTTGTCTCACTCCAGCACGGTTCTTGCTTCTGCCCCACCCCACCTCCTGCCCCAGTTAAATTATTTCAGGGATGCTCACCTGCCATCCCCGGTGCCTGTAGTGCAGAGAGGTCCAGCCCCCTTAGCACGTCACAGTCCTCCCAGCAAGAATGTTCCTGAAGATATGTAAAAGGGTAACAGGGATCAGAATCTTTTAGCCTAGTCCACACTGTCTCTGCTTTCTCTTCCTTTTCCAACAATCTTCCCACTTCAGCCAAATCTACATTGGCATTCTGGGTCCCCCCCGCCTTCCTGACCTCCTGATTCACAGCTGGTCTCCTTTTTCATGTGCAGCCATTTGTCAGACTGATTAACTATCTGGCAGCTGCTCCTCTGAATGGGTCACAGGGCTCTGTCTTGTGAGCTGCTCCCGGACGCTGCTCAGGGGAGAGTTTTCTGTCGTTTCCTGGGTCTCACCCTCCTGATTCTGGTCCCCCAGTGCTAGAGGCAGACACCTGTTCTCAATTCCCTAACAATAACAACTCATAATTAAAAAGCACTTCATAATGAGGTGGTGTATCATGATGGACACAGAGCAGGCTTTGAAGTCAGAAAATCGAGGGTTTGAAATCCTGACTCAGGCCCTAATTAGCTAGATGGCTTTGGCAAATTTACTTAATCTTCCCAATTCTCAGTTTCTGCATCTGAAAACTGAAGGTACTGGTGCCGCGCCTATAAGGAGAGCAGTGAAATGAAGATTCATGGAGTATGTACTGGAACCACCTCCCCAAAACTACGTTTTCTGATTACAAAACACACTTCTTTTTATACCTTACTACCCTGCACCTTCCTTCCTGGGAGAATGAGGGTTAGAAAGTTCTTATTGTCCATCCACTCATCTTCTATATGCAGATGAACATTTTTTGAAAGATTGTCAAAGTACTCAGTGCAACTTAATGGGAAAAATTTACTGTTACATATCATTGCCCCAATGGGAATATTTGTGCTTACAAAATTCATCGGTGTCCTGGGTTTCCTGTTTTTATATTATTATTAAATGTAATTTGAATCTACCTACAAATGAAAAGTGATTCATTGTTAAAAGGCAAACATATTTTACTTAAAAAGATGCAGATTGGCTGCTGGTTATGTGTTTGTTGATTTGATTTTCTGAAGTCACTAAATTCTGATGCATTACAGCAACTTGCTCTCTGATCCCGCTATTTGCCTCCCCATCTGTGACCTTAAAGGGCAACAGAGGTAAAGTCATTTGGTAAGTCACGCTTCCACTGAAATCCAGGCCAAAAAGTACATCAACCATAGCATGTAATAATGATACAGTGATTGGCTACACTGTTCAGCTGCCAAAAAAATACCTTCTTCTAGTCTTTTTGAATGTTTAGGGGAATCCCATGTGTCTGGGTCCTGGGCACTTGTCACCAGTAACAGATGATATCCTCAGGAATCAAGACCATGCGGCTAGAAACCATACGGCACATTCCCTGCTGAGAAGTCATTCCCAGAAACATTTCTTAGAAGGAGGGGTTCTGAAAATGGAAGTAATCCAAAAATATATTGCTGTCCATACTTATTGATGTTAATAACTGTAACAACCATATATGTTATGCTATAAAGTTTATTTTTTATAAAGGTACTTCCATTAGCTTTCCATCCCAACCATGAGTATTTGAAAGCTTACTTGATAGGGCTAAAACAATTAGGGCAACGATAGTAATAACTTCCATTCTTGAAACATAGTATATACTAGACTTCATTTAATTTAATCCTTACAACAACCCAGTAGGTAAGAGTTTTTGTTACCTCTATTTCTTACAAATAAAGAAACATTTATTTATTTATTTTTACATATTTTATTTATTTATTCCCACTATTTCCTGATTTCTTATAAATAAGGAACCTGATATTTACAGAAGATATGTAACTAGTCTTCATAACTATTGCTGAAGCCAAATTCAACTTCAGATTTTAATTCTAGATTAAAACTACCAATCAAAACATGAATATCATTTTGGTCATTTAGGCAGCCAGTTCATCCTCAGGACCTAAAGCAAGGGTCAAATCTGAAATGCCTTCAGAAGCCAGATAAATAAATGTGTTTCTGCTGTTAAAATGATAAGAAATGGTAGAGTCTATGGCAGAACTGGAGAGTATGGGTTCCCTCTAAAGACATTCAAATTCAAAATTTTTATAACACCATAGCAATCAAACTAAATGCATCTAGTGGCCAGCTTAAATCCATAAACAATGTGCTTAAAACTCTCAGTTTCTACACTGATTTTAAGAAAACATCATCCATGGAGTTTTTTTTTTTTTTTTTAATAATTTTATTTATTTATTTTTCCCCCAAAGCCCAAGTAGATAGTTGTATGTCATAGTTGCACATCCTTCTGGTTGCTGCATGTGGGACGCGGCCTCAGCATGGCCAGAGAAGTGGTGCGTCGGTGCGCGCCCGGGATCCGAACCCGGGCTGCCAGCAGCGGAGCACGCGCACTTAACCGCTAAGCCACGGGGCCGGCCCCATGGAGTTATTTTTGAAACATTCTTTGCTGTGTATAAATACTGACTCTATGAAATAAAGTGGAAATAAAGCAGATATGAAAATAGTAGAGAGTGAAACGTTAACTTTCAAGGAACAGAATATTAGAAAAGAATATCAGTCTGATTAGAAATGATTGCTATAGTTTAATTAATATAAAAGTCAAAAATAACCAAGCATATTAAAGAATAACATTACTGAGAATAAAAGTTGATGCAAAAAAATAAAAATAAGTATTACCTTATTTAAGAACATTAACAATGATATAAGCAGTTCAGCATACTCTCAACTAGCAAAAAAGAGTTTCTTTGTGGGAGGAGGGGGGAGAAGGCAAGGGTGCTGAGAAAGCAGTTAATATGTGTTAAGGGCTTGGCACGTACCATTCTTGCACTAGGGTCCCAACCATTTGAAGAACACCAGCAAAAAGATGAAAGAATTCTAACAAGTATTTATAAAATCCCACAGTGTCAAAAAAGCCAAAATCACTCCTACAAGTTAGGAACACATACAATTGCGACAACAAAAATATCATTAATTTATTTGTCACCTCCTGTAATATCAGAGTACATAGCTAAAGGAAAAGTCAGGAAAATTTGCCACAGAAGTTTGAGTTCAAAATATTTGCATTAACATGTTGCTACTGCAAGATATTTTACAAAAATACTCTATAAACCAGCAGTAACATGTAGTTTATGAAATTGAGAAAGTTGCCTTTTTTAACAGCTGCTTTTAATGTCAAAATATAAATACTTCAAATTTTACCGAGTATTACCTAATAGCAGACCTGACCAACATCTTCATCTTACATTTTCTCTGCATAAATGACACTTTTTTTCCATAATAACAGAATTCAACAGAGGTCCTGATATGTCTCCCGGGGTTAACGGCTGTTGGCATTAGGATCATGAAAAGCAAACTAAGTTTGGGAATTTGCCAAACTAAACGAAATTGTGGGAGGCTCCCTGGATACTTGCCACAACAAAGAGTGATGAGTATCAAAAAAATACTGCTGGGGAAGTTACCAGAGTCCCCTGGTAAAATGTTAGCTTTGTCATTGTCAAAAGAGACAGATGAACAAAGTATAAAGTAGATCTATGAGAAATAATCTTCAAGGAGAGACTATCTTCTTAAATTGTTAAATTTTACTAATCAAAAAAAGAGAGATTTTACAACAAACCCTAATCCAACAAGGGTAAAGAACTGAATGAGATTTTTTTTAATTGTCTCTGTTAATATTTTTCTAAGATTGCATATTTCAAAACAATGCTATGACCCTGACTGTTATTCAATTAGCACCTCCAGGCTAGATGTCAATGGCCAAGACACAGGTTTTAAAAAAGCAAGCATCCCTACAGAAAGCAAAGACCTTCCTTCTTTTTCCTGAACAGAAGTTATATATTTTATTTTGAATTAAACAAATCAAAGCAAATCAAGCAAAGCTAGTCTTCAATCCCGGCTCCATATGCAAACTATATGACTCTAGGCCTAGATCCTCTGTGCCCTAGGTTCCTCTCTAATAAAATGGAACTTGTGACAGTTCTCTTACACAGTCACGTAGACTAATGGAGAAAACAAAACTTTCTATCACAACACCTGGCTCAGAGTAATCAGTCTACAAATTCATGTGTGCATTCATTCATGTAATAGATGTTTCTTGAGACCCACTGTGGGTCAGACTGTATTCTTGGTGCTGGTGATACAGCGATGAACAGTGCAGAAAAGGTCCCTGTCTTCATGGAATTTGCATTCTAATAGGGAAGATGGACAATAAATAATAAAGCAAATACCTAACATAACTTCAGGAATGATAGGTAATTTGAAAAAGTAAAGCAAGGTAAGTGGATAGAGAATGGAATGAGGGGAATGGTGAAAAGCTGTGAATGGGGAGAGAGCAAAAGATGATGAGACTGTTGGAGTAGCCACTGGCCAGGTTAAGAAAGATCTGTGATAAGGAGTCATATTCTAAGGATGATGTGAAGTCCATTAGATGGTTGTAAGCAGCGGAGTGACAAAGTTTGGATCGCAATTTTCCCTCAATCACAACTTTATCAACTATTAACCCTAACTACCTTCTGCATGTTCCTGAAATCTGGGAGAGGTGGCCAAAGTCTGAAAGTGGCACATTTATGGACACCGTTGTTCATTAAATCGTCATTCATAAGTGTGTTATACTTACACATACTCTCTCTGTTAGATGATTCATGACATCAGACTTCCTACTAATGTACACTACCTGTACTCTATGTAAACAACATTTACCATAAAGTGGAAATGGTGGAAACAGAACACACGAAGAAAAAACTTTGAAATTCGCAACCAAGTAACCATAGTCCCTCATCCCTCTTTCAAATTACTACTATTACTCTTCTATCTCCTGAGAATCCGTTAAATGACTAATGTGAATGAATTCAAAGGAAATCTGCAACAACACTAACAAAACACATGGACAATTCACTTCTTTAGTTTTAAAAAAATGTGTGTGTCCCTTCAAAAATGTCCTTTTACTACCTGAGGAGAAGCAAAATGAAAGGCAAATGAAAGAAGGGTGCCACGCTGCATAATTTTGAATTCTAAAACGTTTGGAATAAATGTATTAATCTTGATACACTATATGTATTTAACTAAAGCAAGAAAACCGTAAGGCTTTAATCACATGCATCAATGAATAGGAAACAAACTGCAAATTACCTAATTTGGGGGATTTGAAGTATGGAAATAATGGTAGTTTTAAAATCAAAGCTATTACATTAACAAAACATCATCAAGTAATAAAAATGTTAAAAGGTTAATTCCATTCCCACTCCAGAATGTACCAGAAACAGTTGTCCAAAGCAACACACAGTTTGACGTGTTGATAGAATGTATGTCCTTCATTGCTCGTTAGGCAGGGAGGCCTTGAATGTCTGAATGGAAATCACAAGCTGTGTTGGAAGCCAGCCATCTCTACGGCAGCTGGGTAACAGGCAAGGAGCATCAGGGTGAGGAAGGTGACAGGGCTGACGTGTGGCTGCACACTCACCAGGGGCGTTAGGCACTGGGCCCCATGGACAGGCCACTTTGTAGCAGCTTTACCTGCAGACAAGCGTGGGAGAATCCTGCCCACACAGATCTGGGTAAATCCCTCATGGCTTTGTGTGACCCCTTGTCCAAACTACGGAACAGGGCTCTGAATTACTTTAACTAGTCCTGGAAAATACCCAGCTGCAGATATAACTTTTTGAAAACTATGTTCTGATAGCGAACTGCACAAATAACTGTTTTCCAATCATTTTGGGAATTTAAGGATAAAGACCTAAAAGACCAGGAGCTAAAGCTCTGGTAGCATTCTCAGGGTGTATAAGGAGATCGACTCTCTCCATGGCTGTTAGGTAGCAAACTGGAAGCTACTGGTTATGTAATACTGATAGCACAATAGTAATAACAATAAAGGCTGATATTTACTGAACGTTCAGTTAGTCCCATGCACTGTCTTCAACCTTTTACATGTACGATCTCACTTAGTCATCGCAGTGCCTCTCTGGAGCAGTGCTGCATAAAAGCCCACGGGGGATGCACATGTAGTATTGAAAATGCATCATCCAGACATTGCTTACTATTCTAAGAAAATCCTAAAAACCATTCACACACACTTCAACGTTCCCTGGAATCAACTACTATTCTGACTTAATATCAGATATAAGATATATTTTGTTATTTATCCATCTCTGATAGGAATTAGTTTTTAAACAGTCACACGTATGTCAGTAGGAATGAAGGACTTCATGCATGGTCCATTAACACAGTCACACACATGTGATTAGTCCATTAATATCACTCAATTAGCTCAGAGCAGAAAAAGGCAAAGATGCTGCCCCCAATCATGTTCTTTTGTTTGTTCGTTCATTCTTTCATTCATTCAGCAAGTTTTATCAGAACTGTACTGTTAAAAACAAGAGAAGCATATCTGACTTTGCTGTTATTATAAGCTTAGCGGGAAAACATAGTTACCCACCGATCAAGCATAAGACTTTGAATTGCTTTGAAGGTGCTTAGGGAAAAGTAATCCTTTATTAGACAATCAAACAGTACCATAAATTGCAAAATATAACTGTTATTGGTTAGCAGGTATTCGGCAAAATAGCGCTTTCCCTAGCAAGCTCTGAGTGTGTGGTATACAAAGGACAGATTGAATTGGTTCTTCTGAATTTTGTTCTTAAACATGGCTGATTATGCTGTGACATTTAAGAACACTTTTTCAAGGCTGCCTTTCAACTCATCTAAACATAGCAACACTAAGGATGAATGATTTTATATTAGACCTAACTAAAAATATTCATTCAGTACCACGTCCTGACACTAGCAGTAGGAGCAAGCGATGTTATATGGGTGAGCATGGCAATTGCGCTACAAATATCTGCCTCAAAAGGCCCATTTATTGTCTCTGCCTAAATGATTCCTATAACTATCTATTGTGAAAACTAGCACTTGCTATTATTTGTCCTAAAGTGACGTCTTCAAGCTTTAAGATTTGTGAACATCATTATTCTAAAATTTGATGTGCTCACTTATACGCAAATCACGTGTAGTTGGTGTGCCGGTTTGTATCCAATTTGGAGCGTATCCAGTGAATGTAGAGACAGCAGTCATATTTCCCCCAAGTCATCACTTGTTATCAGTCCATGTGTGGAAATAACTCTAACCTTGAATGATTTGGCTCTTCTCTGAGCATTTCTTGTACCAGTATGTCTTTTTTTTTAAGTGGCAGCCATTCTACGCAAGACTTTCCAAATACACACAGTGCTGGTTTTTGTTTAAGATAGAGAAATGTTCAAAGAACTTTAGAAAAGCTACATACAGTGTCCTAAATAATTAAGGTTATTTGTTACCACAGTAGTAAGTATTCCCATCTTGTTATTCTAAAATATTGAAAACACAAACAGATCTTTGTAGGAAGCTAACTTCTCACTATCTTATAAACTCCTGAAAAAAGAAGCCATATGTCTTTTTATAAGTCCACAGCACAGATTCTCAATACATTTTTATCAAATTAAATTTGTACTAATTATGTAATTTTGAAACAAGCATAACTTATATTCTACAAAGAATCAAAAAGGCTCATTTTAACCTAAAATGTCTGCCATATTAATAGCAAAGTTAACTATTTGACATTTTACTTGATCTCTGAGACTCTCTATCTTTTTTCAAATAAAAACTGGAAGATAAATAAAATGTCCAATAGTTAAGGAACAAGAAAGAAAGGTAATCAACAGACCGAAGGCTATAGACATTGCATAGCCACTGCCTCTCTCCTCCCATCCTTAGCTGGTACCAGTTGTCTACTTATGGCCCATAAAAAGAGCAATGGAACTGAAAATATGTCATTGGGGCTGATCTTTCATAAAGGATAGACTCCTTATGAAATGGAAAACACAACTCATTTGATGAAATAATTAAGGAAAAACTAATGGAATTTTTTGTTTATTGCAGTAACATTGGTTTATAACATTGTATAAATTTCAGGTGTACATCATTATACTTCTATTTCTGCATGGATTACATAATGTTCTCATGTTCGCCACCAAAATACTAATTACAATCCATCACCACACACATGTGCCTAATCATCCCTTTCACCCTCCTCCCTCCCCTCTTCCCCACTGGTGACCACCAAGCCAATCTCTGTCTCTATGTGTTTGTTTGTTGTTGTTAGTATCTACTACTTAATGAGTGAGATCATACAGTATTTGACCTTCTCCCTCTGACTTATTTCACTTTGCATAATACCCTCAATGTCTACCCACGTTGTCACAAATGACTGGATTTCATCGTTTCTTATGGCTGAGTAGTATTCCATTGTGTATATGTACCACATCTTCTTTATCCATTCGTCCCTTGATGGGCACTTAGGTTGCTTCCAAGTCTTGGCTATTGTGAATAATGCTGCAATGAACACAGGGGTGCATGTATCTTTATGCATTGGTGTTTTCAAGTTCTTTGGATAAATACCCAGCAGTGAAATAGCTGGATCATACGGTAGTTCTATCCTTGATTTTTTGAGGAATCTCCATACTGTTTTCCATAGTGGCTGCACCAGTTTGCACTCCCACAAGCAGTGTATGAGAGTTCCCTTCTCTCCACATCCTCTCCAACACTTGTTGTTTCCTGTCTTGTTAATTATAGCCATTCTGATGGGCGTGAGGTGATATCTCATTGTAGTTTTGATTTGCATTTCCCTGATAGTTAATGATATTTAACATCTTTTCATGTGCTTGTTGGCCATCTGTATATCTTCTTTGGAGAAATGTCTGTTCAGGTCTTTTGCCCATTTTTTTAATAGGGTTCTTAGTTTTTTTTGTTGTTGAGATGCATGAGTTCTTTACATATTTTGGAGATTAAGCCCTTATCAGATGTATGATTTGCAAATATTTTCTCCCAATTGCTAGGTTGTCTTTTCGTTTTGTTGATGGTTTCCTTTGCTGTGCAGAAGCTTTTTAGTTTGACGTAGTCCCATTTGAATATTTTTTCTATTGTTTCTCTTGCCCGGTCAGACACGGTGCTTGAAAATATGTTGCCAAGCCCGATGCCAAAGAGCATACTGCCTATGTTTTCTTCTAGAAGTTTCATAGTTTCAGGTCTTATATTCAAGTCTTTAATCCATTTTGAGTTAATTTTTGTGTATGGTGTAAGATAATGGTCTACTTTCATTTTTTTGCATGTGTCTGTCCCGTTTTCCCAACACCATTTGCTGAAGAGACTTTCCTTTCTCCATTGTATGTTCTTGGCTCCTTTGTCGAAGATTAGCTGTCCATAGTTATGCGGGTTTATTTCTGGGCTTTCGATTCTATTCCATTGATCTGTGTGTCTGTTTTTGTGCCAGTACCATGCTGTTTTGGTTACTATAGCTTTGTAGTATATTTTGAAATCAGGGAGTGTGATACCTCCAGCTTTGTTCTTTTTTCTCAGGATTCCTTTAGCTATTTGGGGTCTTTCGTTGTTCCATATAAATTTTAGGATTCTTTGTTCTATTTCTGTGAAAAATGTTGTTGGAACTTTGATAGGGATTGCATTGAATCAATAGATTGCTTTAGGAGTATGCAAATCTTAACTATGTTAATTCTTCCAATCCAAAATCACAGAATATCTTTCCATTTCTTTGTGTCTTCTTCAATTTCTTTCAGCAATGTTTTATAGTTATTGGTGTACAGATCTTTCACCTTTTCGGTGAACTTTATTCCTAGGTATTTTATTCTTTTTGTTGCAACTGTAAATGGGATTTCATTCTTAATTTCTCTTTCTGCTACTTCGTTGTTAGTTTATAGAAATGCAACTGGTTTTTGTATGTTGATTTTGTATCCTGGAACTTTACCGTATTCATTTATTACTTCTAAAAGATTTTTGGTGGATTCTTTAGGGTTTTCTATATATAAAACCATGTCGTCTGCAAATAGTGAGAGTTTCACTTCTTCCTTTCCAGTTTGGATCCCTTTTATTTCTTTTTCTTGCCTGATTGCCCTGGCTAGGACTTCCAGTACTATGATAATAGGGGTGGTGAGAGTGGGCATCCTTGTCTGGTTCCTGTTCTTAGAGGGATAGCTGTCAGTTTTTCACCATTGAGGATGATATTAGCTGTGGGTTTTTCATATATGGCCTTTATTATGTTGAGGTACTTTCCTTCTATACTCATTTTATTCAGAGTTTGTGTCATAAATGGATGCTGTATCTTGTCAAATGCTTTATCTGCATCTACTTAGATGATCATGTGATTTTTATTCTTCATTTTATTAATGTGGTATATTACATTGATTTGCAAATGTTGAACCATGCCTGCCTACCTGGAATAAATCCCACTTGATCATGGTGTATAATCTTTTTAATGTATTATTGTATGCTATTTGCTAGTATTTTGTTGAGGATTTTTGCATCGATGTTCATCAGTGATATTGGCCTGTAATTTTCGTTTTTCGTGTTGTCCTTGTCTGGTTTTGGTATCAGGGTAATGTTGGCTTCATAGAATGAGTTAGGAAGCTTCCCCTCCTCCTCAACTTTTTGGAAGAGTTTGAGAAGGACAGGTATTATGTCTTCTTTGAATGTTTTGTAGAATTCACCAGGGAAGCCATCTGGTCCTGGACTTTTATTTTTCGGGAGGTTTTTGATTACTGTTTCAATCTCCTTACTGGTGATTGGTCTATTCAAATTCTCTATGTCTTCTTGATCCAGTTTTGGAAGGTTGTATGATTCTAAGAATGTATCCATTTCTTCCAGATTGTCGAATTGGTTGGCATATAGTTTTTCATAGTATTCCCTTATAATCCTTTGTATTTCTGAGGTTTCCATTGTAATTTCTCCTCTTTCATTTGTAATTTTACTTATTTGAGACTTGTCTCTTTTTTCTTGGTGAGTCTAGCTAAAGGTTTGTCAATTTTGTTTATCTTTTCAAAGAACCAGCTCTTGGTTTCATTAATTTTTTCTATTTTTTTTTTAGTGTCTACTTCATTTGTTTCTGCTCTGATTTTTATTATTTCCCTTCTTCTACTTATTTTGGGCTTTGTTCTTCTTTTTCCAGTTCCTTTAGGTGCATTGTTAGATTGTTTATTTGAGATTTTTCTTGTTTCTTGAGATAGGCCTGTATTGCTATAAACTTCCCTCTCAGAACCGCTTTTGCTGTATCCCATAAATTCTGGCATGTCGTATTTTCATTTTCATTTGTCTCCAGGTATTTTTGATTTCTCCTTTGATTTCTTCATTGACCCAATCGTTGTCCAGTAGTATTTTGTTTAATCTCCACGTATTTGTGGCTTTTCTGATTTTCTTCCTATAGTTGATTTCTAGTTTCATACCATTGTGGTCAGAAAAGATGCTTGGTATTATTTCAATCTTCTTAAATTTATGGAGACTTGTCTTGTGGCCTAATATGTCATCAATCTTGGAGAATGTTCCATGTGCATTTGAAAAGAACGTGTATTCTTCGGTTTTTGGATGGAATGCTCTATATATATCTACTAGGTCCATCTGTTCTAGTGTGTCATTTAAGGCCAATGTTTCCTTATTGATCTTCTGTTTGGATGATCTATCCATTGGTGTAAGCAGAGTGTTAAAGACCCCTACTATTATTGTGTTACTGTCTATTTCTCTTTTTATGTCTGTTAATAATTGCTTTATATATTTAGGTGCTCCTACGTTGGGTGTATAGATATTTACAAGTGTTATATCCTCTTGTTGGATTTTTCCCTTGATCATTATGTAATGCCCTTCTTTGTCTCTTTTTACAGTTTTTGTTTTAAAGTCTATTTTGTCTGATATGAGTATTGCTACCCCAACTTTCTTTTCATTGCCATTTGCATGGAGTATCTTTTTCCATCCCTTCACTTTCAGTTTGTGAGTGTCTTTAGTTCTGAAATGTGTCTCTTGTATGCAGCATATATATGGGTCTTGTTTTTTTATCCAATCAGCCACCCTATGCCTTTTAATTGGAGCATTTAGTCCATTGACGTTTAAAGTAGCTATTGATAAGTATGTACTTACTGCCATTTTTTAACTATATTTTTCTCTGCATTTTAGTAGTCCTCTATACAGAATTGATGGTCTCTTTAGTTTGACCTCTGTCTGAAAGCTCTACTCTTTAACTCCATACCTCCTTCCTTTTATGTTTTTGATATCATATCTAACCTCTTTTTGGTACATTTGTATCCATTATCCTCTTATCATGGAAATAGATATTTTTTCCTATTTGTGGTCTTCACTTTTCCCCTTAAATCAGTCCCTTCAACATTTCCTGTAGCACTGGTTTCTTGATGACAAACTCCTTTAATTTTTGCTTGTCTGGGAAACTTTCTATCTCTCATTCCATTTTGAATGATAACCTTGCCGGGTAGAGTATTCTTGGCTGTAATTTTTTTCCTTTTAGCAGTTTAAATATATCATGCCACTCTCTTCTAGCCTGTAAGGTTTCTGCTGAGAAGTCAGCTGATAGCCTTATGGGGTTTCCTTTGTATGTAACTTCTCTTTCTCTTGTGGATTTTAGGATTCTCTCTTTATCTTTAATTCTGGACATTTTGATTATGATGTGTCTTGGTGTGGGCCTCTTTGGATTTATCTTGTTTGGGGCTCTCTGTGCTTCCTGTACCTGGATGTCTGTTTCCTTCCTTAGGTTAGGGAAGTTTTCATCTATTATTTCATCAAATAGATTCTCTTCCCCTTTGTCTCATTCTTCTCCTGCTGGGACACCTATAGCACGGATGTTAGTGTGCTTGATGTTGTCCCAGAGGTCCCTTAGACTGTCCTCACTCTTTTTAATTCTTTTTTCTTTTACCTGTTCAGCTTGGGTAATTTCTTCTAGTCTTTCATCCAGCTTGCAGATCCGTTCTTCTGTATCTTCTGCTCTGCTTCTGAGTCCCTCTAGTGAATTTTTCATTTCCAGTATTGTATTATTCATTTCTGATTGATTCTTTTTTATATCTTCCATTTCTTTGTTGACATTCTCACTGAGTTCATCTATTCTTCTCCCCACATCAGTGAACATCCTTAACACTCTTAGTTTGAACTCTCTGTTGGGTAGGTTGCTCATTTCTGTTTCACTTAGTTCCTTTTCTGGAGTTCTGTCCTGTTCCCTTACTTGGAATGTATTCCTTTGCCTCCTCATTTTGCCTCTTTCCCTGTGCTTGTGTCTATGTATTAGGTAGGTCAGCTACGTCTCCTGCTCTTGGATAGGTGACCTTATATAAGTGATGCCTTAGGGGGCCTGCAGTGTGCTTCCCTCAGTTCTCAATGTTCCAGGAGTGACTGCTATGTGGGCTACGTGTGTCCTTCTGTTGTGGCGTGTTTGCTCTCCCTGTAGGCTCCCAGGGAGGCTGAGTTATGCTCCTGACCAGCTGTTGTAATGCTCAGCTGCTTGTAGTTGTTGTGGGCCCTTCAGTCTCTTTATCGGGTATGGGAAGCCCCAGCACAGTTGGCTGCAAGTTCTAACACCACAATTGTGCTGCAGTATTTCTTTTAAGTGAGTAGGCCCCCAGCGTGGCATGTTGTTAGGCTCAGGGGCTTAAATTGCTATAAGCCTCCAGCCTATAAGTCTCTTGTCAGCTCTCTGAGGATTGCAGCTGGATGGGGCTGGCCTCAGGCATGGGAGGGCCCAATTGTTTCAGGCTTTGGAAGATGGGGCAAACCCCCTATGTGGGTCTTTGAGAAGCTCAAGTCTTCTGCAGCTGACAAGCCTCACTGCCCACAGGTCCACACACACAGTCAACACAGTCCTGCCCCACGTGCACGCCCCGACCTCCTGAAGTGGACCCAGTCTCTCCACGGCAGGAGCCCCACACACTCCACCACCACCCCACACTCTCCACCTGGTCCTTGTGCATGCCCTGCCCCACTGAAGTGGGCTCAGTCACCAGGCTGCAGAGAATCCATTCACCAATCTATGCAGGCTTACATGTTGCCTGAGGGCTT